>NC_040012.1:9715449-9847553 GCF_000972845.2 Larimichthys crocea
AACCTTTATTGTCCTGTGGCGGGGAAAATTGCATTTTGAAGCCCAGGTAATAAAACTGAACTGGCTTCGTGACTTCAAACAATAGCAGTACAGAAGAAAACAAGGAATAGACTTTTTTCACAGCAGCTACTTTGACATGAAATAGTAGGGTCAACACAGGTGTTACCAATGATACTAATTAAGGACCCGTTCCATTCAGGTCTAACCGAGTCAGGGTGCTGCTGTGGTCCATGTTGGCTCACTGGAAGTCTCTGCTGCACTATATGGGACAGGACCTTAATTAGTACCATGAAAAACCCTACTATGTCATGTCAAAACGCTGCTGTGGAAAAAGGTCTATCGCTGCTTATAACGATGCACATTGCAGCCTGTTACTTAAGAGTTATCTTGAAAACGAAACTGACCATATTTCTAAAAATCTGACTGCACCTCTGTAGACATTTAAAAAAAAACAACTTAAGACATACTTCTTTAGCCAGGCTTTGACCTAAGGTGCCTGACCATTCACTGCTGAGTTTTTAGGTCCTGTCACTCCCTGTACTTTGTCTCTGGTGCTTATTTACTGTACAGTCTTATCTACTTTTACTGCAACTGTTCTTAATTATGCTTTTTTTTTACCCTATAGATCTTAATTTGACTTCTTATTTGTTCGTTGTTGTAGTTTTTGCATTTTATTCTTCTAATCTCTGTTTTTCATGCAACTGCTCTTTTACCTTAAGAACTAGTTAGTTGTTGTCTATTTCTGTTTTCACTCTCCTCTGTGAGGCACTTTGGGCTACAGTTCTGTATGAAAGGTGCCATAAAAAATAAATACAATGCAAGTCTTCACTTTAAACCCACCTGTTTAAAGTAGCCTTTTCCATCTGATTCAATTGCATTGTCCTATTTTAAAGATTTTAAATGTTGCTTGTAATTTGATAACTTTGATGGTCTTTTTGTTTGTTTCTGTTATTTGCTGTCTACTCTCATTTATTGTAGGTGTCCTTTGGTGACAGAAAGGCGCCTTAAAATAAAATGTTATTATTATTAAAGTAGCCTTTTCCATCTGATTCAATTGCATTGTCCTATTTTAACCTGTTTTAATGTTGCATTCTTGTAATTTGATTACTTTATGGTTCTTTTTGTTTGTTTCTGTTATTTGCTGTCTACTTCATTTATTGTAAGGTGTCCTTTGGTGACAGAAAGGCGCCTATGAATAAAATGTATTATTATTTAAAGTATAAAGTTTTTATGCATTTAAAGCCATTTCCAGGTTAGTTGATATATTTTATATCTATAATTATACCTGCATGTGCACACTGCCTGGATGTTCTGCTTGCAGACTTGAGCTTGTGTATCTCTGAACACTCAGCTTGTCTGTGACTTGTTTAACTTCTGCTGGGCTCATGTGACTGGCTGTCACATGATAGAGCGTGACGCCGTGTTGTAGTCGGTCAGCTGTTCGCTCAGGACAGTAGCTTGGGGTGAGTGATTCAACGCTGTTTTACTGCCGGTATTTCTTCATTAGAAGACAAAATAACGTGCATGATTTGTCTTAATCTGTCTTCATCACCTGTGTGTCCTTGTTGTCGTGTTGTCGTCGACAGACAGAGCGGACTCGAAGCTATGTTAGCGCGGCTAGCTTACGTTTGCATCCTCGGCTTGTTCTGCCAGTTGCTACCCGTGTTAACATAATTTCACACGTTTGGGTGTGTTTACATTTAGCACACTCCTAAATACAGCTTATATCACAGGTTGTGTATCGCGTTGTTTCGTCGTAGAAAGACCCTTGTGACATGTCGTGACATTGCGACTAAAGCTAGTTATCGAAGCTAGCGTGACCTGCTACCAACGGTTACAGAATCACGACCGTTTGTCAGCTCGCGAACTAACGTCTGAATTAAACGTTAAAATTTAAATATTTGTTTGATATTTCAGCCTCATGTCCAATTAAATGTTAAATTACTTGTAGGTCTAAAGTTCATATATATAGCTATTCGCTTTCCTCTTGGTGACAGCTGTGTAATGTTTGTTTAACTTTTATTTCAGCTAGTGTCTCTGACGTTGACCACTTGTTGTGCTCATGTCTTCCCATCCAGTCGCAGTTTCTGTCTTTGACATTAGACTGTGGTGATTTATAAGTTCATGATGGATATCCGCGGGGCTGTGGTGCTGCAGTCCCCACCAACATCATTGCTGCAAAGGCAGCTGAGGTGCGGGCCAATCTGGTGAACTGGCAGTCCTACCTGCAGTAAGTATTCAATTACAACAGCCACATCATGTTAATATACTGCTCATTAGACACCTGATTAGGTGCATCTAAACACACCACACATTCATACACTGACTGGCTGCCATGCAAGCACATTTTATATATCATAAATATATCATAGATATATTTATGCATAGGGGGTGGGACAAGGGAAAAATGGCATTTTAAGGGGGTACTCCAGACTTATTTGGTATTGTTAAAACTCCTTTCAAGCATTGTTTTCTCTCAGTTTTTTAGACTTGGTCTCAAGACAAGTAAATTTACTCAGAAACTACATGTTAGTATTTTGTATGTGCATTATTCAAAATTTGATGGGTGGGAAGTAAAATGTCCTCCAATTCTGGAATGACGTATGATGTGTGTGTATATATACACACACATTCATACACCAATCGCATTCGGCGTCTTGCTCAAGGCACCTCGACACGCGACCGGAGGAACCAGGGATCGAACCGTCGATCATCTGATAATACAACAGAATTGCCATTGCATTTATGAAGCTTATAAATGTTTGTTTGTCCACACCATTTACATTCTGCTTCACAAAGTCTTCTTTCAGTCTCTATTGACATAAGTTAGAACAAAATGCACATATAAGATGCATATTTTTGTTGTGATATTGTATTAAAGTCAGCATCAAATCAAATTTTATTTGTGTAGCCCAAAGTCACAAAGTACATTTGCCTCGGAGGGCTTTACAATCTGTGCCGGGAGTGACACCTTCTGTCCTTAGACCCTCGGTTCGAGTTAGGAAAAAACTTGCCCACAAAAACCCTGTCAAGCAGTTAATCCGTCAGCACATCAACCTTCTGAATATCAGTGTAGAGTGCCCGCTAAAATCAGCTTTGCTCTAGTTCCTGTGTTGTGATTCACTGTCTTGAGTGATAACTTCCTCTTGAGCCACATTATCATCTCTTTAAAAAATCATCTGCTGACTTGATTCCTTGTTTCAGTTAGTATGGACATACTATGAGCATGTTCTTACTTAGCTGTCCACCTTTGTGGATCGTACGGTGCGTTTTAACTCGAGCGTGTGGTATTTCCACATTAATTTCCATTATGTGCGAGCTGCCTTTGCAGTTTAAAATAGCTGCTTGTGACAAAGTCAAGCCTTCAGTGAGAGGGACAGCAGCTTGTGTGTGCTGATGTCTTGGTCAAATGGCAAAGAAAGTGTTTTGAATGCCTCATGAATAATCAATAGAAAGATCACTCTTTATTAGCCAACTCACTGTTGGCCAAATGTGTGATGCTTCTAACATGGCAATGTCCTGATGAATTCTCTTCCAGGAGTCAGATGATTTCATCGGAGGACTGTGAATTCACAAGAAATTTGAAGTGGCCAACTCTGAGGAGAAAACAGGTCATTCTGACCAATGAAGGACATCAGGTATCTTTTATATTTGATATTTATATCTGTGCATTTTCCTCAAGCAGTTCTCCTTTTAGATTTACTTACAGATTTAAACTTGATGTTTAGTTCACAACCTTTCACAACTATGGGACAGAGAGACATTACATTAAGAAGTATATTCTTATACTATCTTTTTTTGGATTGTGCCTATGTGTACATACTAATTCGGATACCTGGAGCCTGTACTTTGTGAAATTGTGCTTACGTATGTGTGTTGTGCAGTTCCACTTCAGAAGGCTTTAAACCACCTACATTTTCCACCTCTCCACCTGCATATACACTATTTATTTTTTTACCCTTTAAACCTGTCACCTCGGTTCATATAAATTTCCTAACTGCCACAGTGCTGTGAAATTCCTGTAGGCTGACTTCACAGACACTGTCTGCTTGCTTTTGTGACGTGAGGGAGTTTATGGACTGTTTTTAGAGGCACCAGGAGAATAAAAGCCAAGGCAATTTGTTCAATTTATCAATTGGTACATGGATGGTGGTCTTTGTCCTGTGTCTCTGAGATTGTATTTATTTTGTTTTTGCTCAGTGTGCGAAGACTTTTCTGAACCTGATGGCCCACATCTCCAAGGAGCAGACAGTCCAGTACATCCTGACCCTGATTGATGACACTCTGCAGGTACACACTCACACAGACTCTGGACAAATAGGCATGTACGGTTAAAAAAAAAGCACAGCAGGACCTTGGTCAGAAAACCTGTTAGAATCAACAACGTTTAACCTTCACCAGGGAAGAGTTTTGATTTAGGTTTCTGTCAGGGCGATGTCATGATTTTTTAAAAGGACACACGAGGAAATAGGACATAATTGTCAATTGAACATTGAGTTCTCCCTTTTCCTTAGATCTTAGAATAAACTGAGGGTTGTTTATTAATTATTTTATTAAAAACAGAAGATTACATCTTCCAGATTTGGAAAGGTGTTGATTCTCACCTAAATTATTAAGCCTTGATTCATTTCTAAGTTCGTTTTTGTGTCCTACAAAATAAATAAGTAGATAAAAATATGCACTTGTGCAAACCTGAGTAATTATGCAGAGTTGGACTTCTCTTCTTCTAAAACACATGTATCAGCATGTTTCTTTAGTAAGAAGTTTGTAAAGATCAGTCAGTTTCTCTAGCTGTGCAGAAAATTGGATCTTAAGATTTTAAATCAATCGTGTTTCAGGAGAACCATCAGCGCGTGAACATCTTCTTTGATTACCGCTAAAAAGACGAAGAACACGCCTGGTCCTATTTTCTTCCAATGCTGAATCGTCCGACCTTTTCACCGTCCACATGGTGAGTTAAGAGATAGTAAGCATTTTTCAGAGTATGTTAAATGCAAATATATGAGTCACCTAACAACCCAAGCTGTCCCTAAAACATTAGACTTGTTAGTTGTTGCATATAAAATCCAGATTCAGGCCGTATTTTACTATTGATAAATTTAATCACTATCATGAGGAACATTGTCAGTGTGTAGACTAAACAAGGTCAGCATACAGTATATTCACACAGGGCTGTGAACTAACAGCAACTTTTGCAGCAGTAACATCGTCCATGTACGATTTAAAGGTCCAGTGTGTAGAATTAAATGGTATCAAGCACTGAGTCTGAAGATCCCTACGAAACCCCCATATAGAGCCAGTTTTTAGTTTGTCTCTTCTGGGCTACTGTAGAAACACAGCAGTCGCTGTAGATAATTAACACTCATTCTCACACAAACAATGATATTTTAAAGGCGATTATACACAAATCAAAACATAGTTATGAATATGAGTTAGTTTCAAAGCCAGAGTCCAGACTGAAAAGGCCCAGTCACCAATTCACACTACTATTGTCTGTGTCTGTAGTTAATGTCCATGTAGAGACTGATCATTTGTAGTTTTTCTAGAACCACAAGTCAGTGTATCGGGTTTTAAATTACCAGGTGGAAGTTCTAAAGCTGTCAGTGTGAATGATTCAGAAACTCTACTCCCTTGTTGTCTTTTTAATAATTTACCAGCCTTGCCCAAAAAAAGCCAAAAAGTGAAGGCCGCTGCAGTGAAACCGATACAACCAAAGGGACTGTCTGTGCCTGCTGCCAAAACACAGACAAGACTACAAATAATACCTAGAAGCAAAACAATCCTTGACAGGAGGGCAGGCAAAGTATTATTACTGTGAATATCTTCAACTTCCCTGATGAGCTACAGCCAATCAGTTACAATCAGCAGCTTTATCAGCTAACGTTGTACTTTAACTCTGTGGCTTTGTGAGCTGAAGTTAGATGATTGCTCACACTGAAGAGCTTTGATCAGTTTTTATCCTTGTGAGTCTGTAATGAGCGCCCCGACCACGTGCAACGCGTCAAAAGCTTGTTGGTAACCCGGACTGGCACCACAGTTGCCAGTAGAGTGTCTGTCTATATTAATGGCTGCATGTACATATATGTGGCCATATGTTTGCTGTACAAAGTCCATTTACCAACGTGTTTTAATCCATTGTATTGCATGGGAATTCATCAAGGAGCATATACAATCACAAATGAATCCACGTCTGTCACTAGTCTTCCTCTCTGTCCATCTCACTCAGACACTAAGACCTCCTGGCTTAATCTGGCCTAAGCTGGTGAGACGCAGTAAAGCACAGAGGAATCAGGATTGCATCCAGTGAGAACATTGTCCTAATCCCCTTCTGCCCTCTCCTTTGTAAACACTCTTCTCTTCGTCAGGGTCACTGATGCTTTTTTCCCCTCCTCTCTCTCTGTCACAATGTGCTTCTGGAGACACGCCGGGAAAACATAGAGGAAAGGAGCAAGGAGCGTGGATTTCTTATGATCTCAAAGAGACCGGAGCCTCACGTGGCGAGTGAGGCTTCATGGACGGAGCATGCCATGTGCTAGCGCGGTGAGACAGTGGGAGATCAGGCCCACGTCTGCTCTGCGGTGGATCAGACACACCAGGGCCCTGATGTGGCAGTGGATACGGGGACTGGCCCGGGCCTGCCGGCATAGTGTTGGATACCGCATGAACTACAATGACCAGATCCAAGAAGAACAGGAGATGGTGTGCCTTGAGGTATGGACTTATTAATATTTTACTGTTTTTGAGGATAGCCTCATTATCACACCACTGATTATTAGTTTTCATTGAACAAATACAGTCAAAAGTCACAAACCAGTCAAGTAAAACTACTTTAATTTGCTCATGGTACATATTTCAGAAACCTTGTGAATCACAGCACACTAATTGGTGTGTTGCTTGTTTGTTGTCGCACTAACAAGCTGCAACACATAACCTCAGTCATTAAAATGTTCTGTCAGAAATAAAAGATTTCTAATTTGTATTCGTATAGATCTCCACACATCTCTTAAATGATCTTTGTTTCATTTCATTAATCACCTACAGAACATAAAATATCCTTCAAACTGTCACTTGTTATTGTTGTTGTTGTTGTCATTGCAACGAGATTGCTCCTGTCTGAGCGTCAGCAGCTTTTTTTTTTTTTTTGCTTCTTGCCAAACCTCTATTTAGGGAAGCACTTCCTGTCTGAAGGAGGCTTAAGAAGATTAAAAGAAGAAGATAGTGTGTCTTGAAATAGTGTGATACCGGTCATTAGAAATCCTAAACAAAGTTGCAGTCACACAGAAGGTCAAAACACATGACGGGTTATATGTGTGGATGTCCCGATGCAATATTTAATAGGCAACAAATAAGTGAGGTGTGAGTTCATTCGGTTTCTAAAAATAGTCCAAAGAAGGGATTTTTCTCGGAGTTCGGCAGCAGAATCATTCTTAGTAAGTGGATAAATAAAGATTTCCGATAGCTCTCTGTAGTAAGGAGAACTATGTTACTATTCGCGGAGGGGAAGGGAATGTAAGGGAGCCGTGAGGACACAGGAGCTGCTCCCAGAGCTGAGTGGGAGGACAAAGGAGTCAGTTCAGGTCATTAACATATGCATTTCACAGAAGTGTTGCTTTGCTATACATCTGAAAGCAGAACTGGACTTTTTGTGACCCTCAGACTTTACATTTTATACGACGACTTTTTAAAAAAGACTTCTGGAGTTCCCCTTTAAGTGGAAAACACACACACGGGTAGATGTTAATATCAAGACTTGCAAACAGGCTTTTATTAGTTTATACACATATATAGACACATTCTCCACAACAGACAATATGATATGATATGATATGATATGATATGATATGATATGATATGATATGATATGATATGATATGATATGATGATCAGCTCCATAAAGTGTCCCATTTTTTAAATGTCATTACATATTGTAGTTCTTATTACACAGTACGCAATGAAGAGCTGACAGGAGAGAGAAAAGGGGGATGTTGTGCAACAAATGTTCCCAGTCAGACTCAAACCAGAGACACAGCAATAGACCTTTTTCACAGCAGATATTTTGACATGTGACACTGAAGCAAAGGTGTAAATAAAAAGCTCAATGGTGGCTGTGTTTCATTTATACCAGCTGATTTTTTGGTATTGCACATGCTGGCTCACTGTTTCCATCTGTGCCTTTCATGGTATATATATGTGTGAAAAGGTTTTTTATATGGTCTTAGATCTCTAGGCCACCAGGACACCTTTTTAGATCAGAGTTTACACTAAATTACAGATTTGATTGAATATCACGCATACAGACACATCCACACAAGTCAGCTTTGACACTGATGACCAGTCACGCCCAGTTTTTATTGTATTGCGTTGCCCGTAGATACACATGTATTCATACATCTCTCATTCATAATCTTGTCCCCCAGTTTATGATATTTAGTTAAGTTCTTTTTATAGCAGCAATTCTAAACAACTGTGTAATAAATGTCATCCATTCACAGGTCATCGCTTTAGATTATTATAATTTTATGACCTCTATGACCTTTAAAGATGACTTGTTGTTATACAGTCTAGACATAATTACAGAAATGATAACTGTCGCGTCCTGATAAAGACTATGTCCCCTAACATTAATTTCAGGGTCCTTGTCAGTAGTCCAAAGAGAGCATTGGTCGACTTATTGATGATCTAAAGAGCTCCTACATACTTGAAAACTGTACAGATAATCGAAATTATACATGGAGATATGATATGAACATATCCTGACCCTGAGTCCAGGTTCAGTGGAACCCTGGAGCAGTTTAGGAGGTTCGGTGACTGAACTGATGGAAATGTAATATCAGCTAGACTCCAGTTACCTGCTCACACAGCAAAACAGAGACACTTGAAAAGCTTCTTCCCTCCAGTCAACAGGATGGTGAGCTCCTGACATCTGTATATCCTCGTCCTTGTCTCGCACATCGTCCTCGTGAATGTTGCTCTGCACAGTTGCATTCAAGCGTGCACAAAATATAGTCTACCTTAGAAATATGTACATTTTTATATACAGCACATATTTATATTGTTTTATCATGTTGGTAATGTTAATCTAATGACTATTCTTTATTACACACCAACCTTTTTAGCTCGGTCCTGCAGTGCATGAGTAATACATTTAAATCTTGAACCTTAAATCAGTGATGGCATATCTGCCTCAACTATTTCAAACCCATTATGTATTTGTTGGATGATGTATGGTGTTGTTATTTGTATTTTTCTGTCCCCTGGAACTGAAATTTATTTAAAATGTTGCAGCAAATATCATTTATAATGATGACATTCAAGAAAAAGGTCAGATAGAAATCCTGTGTGTGCAAAGCTACAAAAATGTTTCCCCCTGTGAGGACGCTCTTTAAAACAAGCCCAACTGAATTGTGTTTAGCCCTAACTGATAGAGGTAATTTGGACAATCAGTTTGCACGGAGACATATTGCCCAGAGTTATGTCGTTAAAAGTAAAAAACAAAAGAACAGATGACTGTGTAACTTGGTTACGATGATTAAGACACCGATTCCGCTTTATTAAATTGAGGCTGACATTTACAGTAAAAAGAGCAACTTAATCAACACACCTGGAGGAAACTCAGGAGAGAAATTCATAATTAGAACAGTAATGTGAGCAGGAAATCGAAAGGAGAGAAAATAAATTATGTCTCCTTTATTCTGCTGGCTGTGATTGGACAGTTCATCTTCACCTTCATAAAAATGTTCACAGATGCCATGCATGATCTCTTGAGGTGTTAAGGTGGTAACACACTTCCTCTCCGGTGCCTGTCTGCATATTGAGCTCCAGTGATTGAATCTACTGTTAATTCTATCTTCCTCAAAGCTTCACAATGCTTTGAATCCCCTTAATCACATATTGAAAAGACTTTCATTCATCCTGTCACCCAGCTCAGGCGTCCTACTCCTCCATGTGACCTTGTGTGTTCAGACTCCCTCCTCCACTTGGCATTGTGCCCTCAGAGGGAAAAGTCTGCGCGTTCGTCGAATCACAAAAGCATAAATAATCATTCGTTGCTTGCGTGTGCATGTATCAATCTCACATGGCTATTTGTGGGTCTGTGTTGCATAACATGAACACAGGGGAAGGTGTTAAATGAAGTGTTGTGGAGAAAGTCACATGTTCATATCTCTTGAGGGGAATAAAGATGTGTGGATGCTCGGGGCACGCCCCAGTTCAGCACAGTCAGAAAGTAATTAATCTGGACAAGGAAAGAAATCTATTTCTTTACCCCTCTTTCTTTTTTTTTTTGAGGGGGGGCAAAATAAGAGATGAATGCCTACTGTAATCCATGTGCGCTTCACTAGGCAGTATCATAGAACAGTACCAGGTCTGTGCAGGGACACTGTGAGAAGAGTTCTCCACTCAGTTTTGTGTTACATTTTGCAGCATTTCTTATTGCAGTCTGGTAAAATTCATATCTGTGGCGTCAAAGATCATCTCGACTGACAATATGAGACAGACATCAGAAGTGTGTTGGTGTAAATTAAGAAGATAATTACTTAAAAATGCAGTATGTTGTACTAGACTTTTGAAGAATAGGCAGAGTGCCATCTGCTGTTTGAGCAAAGCAAGACATGACATGCACCTACAAAGCAAAAGTATTAATAAAGGCATATAGTGAATTGCATTGAAAGATATGTGTGGTACATCACATTACCTTGATTCTGTATCAGACGGCATTTACACTGATAGTATACTGTGTTATACTCACACAGGCATGTCAAACATTAGGGATCACATTAAAGCAAACATGCCTTCCACACACACTCATATGAACATTGAAGCTCCATATGTCAGTCAGCCCTTTACTATCATGTGGAGAACATCGAGCTACCTTCAGATGGCAGTGTTGTCGTCTACATCATGAAAGGTTGCAGGCCTGTGCTCTAATGTAGATTACACTAGAGCCTGGTGATCATCTGTAAAAGATATATATATATATATATATAAACTAAATGCTCATGTACAACAAGTCAGGATGTGCTGTAAATAACTTGCCAGGGAGGAATTGCAACCTGTGATTTGATTTAAGGGTTATTTAACAGATTGTTGCCAAGGGGGAAGCAAAGCAACAGATGTAATATCTATTACTGATTTACTAAATTACAGCTGCCATCCTTGGGTAGTCTTTCAAATTCAAGGTTTATACAACGAAACAGACAAACGGATGCAACAGATTGATGATAGGAACAACAGAAATGTATACAGGATTAAAACTCATCCAGTGTTGCCAGTGAAATGTGAAACAGTAGAAATATAAGACCTAAACTCCACAAATGCTATCAACTTGGCTGTTAAAGTTGGAAACAAGTGCTGCACTCAGATCTGCTGCTTGCTGTTTCAGCACCACAGACAGCGACTTGAGGCAGAGGCTCTTCGGCGCATGTGCAAACAGCGAAATCGTGACTTTTTTTTTGGGATTATAATCCTGAATATGATTTAAAATGTTTTGCATCGTGTACATAGATATAATGTAAGGAGAGCTCAGGTGGAGTTTGTGCGCCTGCTGATGTTCATTTATAGACTCAAATGTGCAAGCCCATCCATCTTTGTGATAAACTGACAACCACGCAGCCTCTGTTGCTTGAATTTCTAGAGTCTCTGGCACACAAGGCAGAGTAAAGGAGCTGCACTGTAAACCTGTGCCATACTGTCGGGGTTTACTCTCTTCACTGGGCTACTACAAGTTGGAGGGAAGACGCATGCGTACTGACTTGAAGCAGCCGGTCGGGAAAAAAAGCCTTATGTGCCATCGGATGTAATCAAGGCAAAGAATTACCTCTTCTCGCTGTGCATACATGGTGAAATTGTAAGTACTGGTAGCAAACCGATGTATCATTGCACGGACATTTCGTGAGCGGAGCGTTTGGGGGCCGTTCCCCGGCGTTTTAAATGGCATGTCACTATCTTGGTGTACAGCGGGGCTTTTAACAGATCTAGGCAGTGTCTTTTCGGTGGTTGTCCAGGGCGATGAAGCTCTACGGTTCTTCATGGTGGCACTTTCCATTGATGTGATGTGTGTTGCTAATGCAATGGTCTCTGCTGCTGTTTTAAAAAATCCGTCCAAAGGGAACCAATTTCAATCCCAGTTTGTCGTTCACATTTCTGTGCTTACAGTTAAGAAGCGGTTTGGTTTATTTGGTGTTATCATGATTTACCCTTTTTTTTTTTCTCTTTTTTTTTTTTTTTTTTTTTTGAATGGATACGACCACCCCCACCCCCCATTTCATCGTCTATAGCTGTTGAGTCAAGCCATAGCGTACTTGCAATTGTGTCAGCGTTGAAAGCACCCGACACCTAACGCGTAAAATATGCCATTTGGCACGAAAGACGCACGAAATCTGCAGCTGAAACCAACTCTGATCTGAGTAATAAAAAAAGAATAGAAGAAAAAAAAAAGGAAAGAGAGAAAGAAAGAAGCGCGCTCGGATCCATTTTAGAAATGACCAAATGGTATTGTATTCACTGAAAGGCTGTGATAGAGCGATGCTGCGGTTATAGATTTGCAAGCTGCGCCTTCGCCTCCCCCCTCCCTCCCATGTACCAAATCTCCTGACATTTTTTTTTTTTAAGCATCGTTTCTTGTGTCAGGTAGTAGCCGGATGATGCCGTTGTTATGTGTGTGTGCGTGTGTGTGTGTGTGCGTGTGTGTGTGTTGGGTTGAGCGACAGCTTTGTTACATAAATGATCTGACAGGATTTGGCAGTTGTCTGACCTGGTGATGACACATTTGTTAAAATCAGACAAGAAAGAAGTCATTCTGTGAATATAGGCCTTCAAACCTTCATGGAGATTCTGTTGAACATAACACAGTAGTAAATATCCAATGAAGATGGGAAATGTAGCCTAAAGATGCACGACAAAGTGTGTACTAATTCAAAAATAGACATGATTTTCATGTGCCTTTTATAGCGAACATCTTACACACACCATTTTGGATTATTTGGACATTAAGGCTGTGTTCAAAAATCAATCCAGACTGATCAACATGCATTTTCCACATGCAGTTAGTATGTATGAGGTAACATGCAGCCAGTTTTGAGATTAGAGGAGCAGAAACGTGCAGGACGGGTGCATATTTGGCAGCAGGAGAAACAAAACCAGCAAATGATTCGTCCATACTTTTGCCCTGAATAGAGCAAACGGCATTCCTTTACAGTGTGGCCTCTGGGCATGCCAGCACACGCTGCAGCCAGAGAGCAGCAGCACACAAATACATAGGTGTCAACTGGTGAGTGGTAAATTGAATAAATCTAATTAATCGTTACCATGGTGAAAGTGATCAAAAAATGGATGCACTG
Organism: Larimichthys crocea; assembly: GCF_000972845.2. Lineage (NCBI taxonomy): Eukaryota > Metazoa > Chordata > Actinopteri > Sciaenidae > Larimichthys > Larimichthys crocea. The sequence continues at coordinate 9,728,787 of NC_040012.1, forward strand.
GTGGATAATTTCACACTGGTGTTTGGTCTCGTTCTCCTCACTATGTGTTTTGCACTTGTATCTTGACCTGCAATGCATGTGTATGAAAACCTCAGTTAAATACCATTCCTGACATCTAAAAGCTAAACTCGGTGCTTCTCCTCTTGTCTGTAGCCCATGGGATCAGAGCGGATGGAGATGCGAAAGAGGCAGATGTCGGTGCAGCAGGAGTCGGCAGCGGGGGGAACTGCACCGGCCCAGCAGGGCCAGCCGGGCCAGGCCAACCCACGGGGCTCAAATGCATGTTGCTTCTGCTGGTGCTGCTGCTGTAGCTGTTCCTGGTAGGTCTTTCTCTCCCTTCCTCTCCACCAGAGAACTCACTCAGCATGGCCGACATTATTGCACACAGGACAGCACAGCCTGAGCTACTGTGTCTCAGCAGCAGGCTTCGGCTTGTGTCTTATGTTCTTGATATTTTTACATGTGATCTGTGGACTCGTGTCCTGCAGCCGTGTTGAACATGCCTAAACATCAGCTAGTTATCTGCTGTCATTGTCAGAGGAATGTCTGCAGAATTTTTGGCTCGGGGAATTTGACTCTCATTATATTTTGACAGTGCAGACAGCACATTTAAAACAATTCAGATACAGACATACAGCTAAACAAATATTAAGCAATTAGTAGGAGCTGAACAACAGTCTATGTATACAATATAGTGAGAATTTATGTATCTGTCTGCTTTATCTACATATATAATGAGCATTTTTATCATCCGTTATTGTCTCACTTAATCATATTTGAATTGTTTAGTTCATAAAATGTCAGAAAATTGTGAAATATATCCATCTCATTTTCCCAGACCCAAGGTGATGTCCTTAAATAGCTTTCAATCTAAAACCTAAAGATATATTTAGTTTACTATCATAGAAGGCGAATAACTAATATTATATTTCAGAGTCTGAGGTTGTTTTTATGTGTATATATACATTCTGTTTAGATGTGTGTATTGGGGTGAAGATATCTTTTATATGTTATTATAGTGTTTATGTTACACTTCATAACAACTTTTGCTGTCACATGTTACATTTCCATGTCACCATTAGGAATGAAGACCGGGATGAGAGGAGCCGAAAGGCTTCTTATGACGTCAAAGAAGGGACCTCAGACTGTGAAGACTGGTCAGTTGGTTTCACTGCGCAAAGAAAATGACAAATCTGCAAAACATACGCATGGAAAAATAAATGTTCACTTGTTGCCCATGCTCTCTGCAGTCCTAAACCCACGCTGGAGGATGTGCGCTCATGGGGGCAGTCGTTTGACAAGCTGATGTGCTGCCCAGCGGGGAGGAACTCCTTCCGACAGTTTCTTCGCACCGAGTTCAGCGAGGAAAACATGCTCTTCTGGTTAGCCTGTGATGAATTCAGCAAAGAGGCCAATAAGAGTGCGATAGAGGAGAAGGCTCGGGTCATCTACGAGGACTACATCTCCATCCTCTCGCCTAAAGAGGTCTGACAGCTCTCGATAACACTGTGTTATTAAAAATATGTTGATTTCAATGGTGAAAACTGACTTAGAATTAGATGAGAAGATTGATACGTTGTACTTGCTCTCCTTCCTTAACTTACCCTTGTTCTTGACTCTCAGGTGAGCCTTGACTCCCGCGTGCGCGAGGCGATCAACAGGAACATGCAGGAACCCACCTTGCACACGTTCGACGACGCCCAGCTGCAGATCTACACACTAATGCAAAGAGACTCGTATCCCCGCTACATGAACTCCCCAGCCTACAAAAACCTGCTCAACACTCTGTCAGAGCAGTCCCCCGAATCTTAGGGTGGTGATGACCTGTGATCTTTTAACTGTCTTTATTCCCTCCTCTCCTCCCCCCTCAACCCCCGCATCCTTATTCCCCTTTTTAAAAAAAAAAATTTCTTTGTATGTTCAGTGTAGGATTACATAAACCGGGCCTCGGGCCTGGCCCCTACCAGGGATCTCAGCGCTATTGTGATCTGCACCTGACCGAAGACACTCAGGTCTCAAAATCTCCCGAGGGCTCGACATCACAAGTACTGCTACTGATCAACATAGCAAAACACTCCAAAGGAATATGAATACATTTTGTTTCTGTTTCCTTTTTCTTTCTTTTGATAGAAATAATCTATTTTATTTGTGTTCAGAGTTTTTTATGGTCTGTTGTTTTTTTGTATGATTGTTTGGGGGGAAAAAATGATTCCTACTGTAGACTATATATTTATGAGTTTGTAAATAGAAAAAAAAATGGAATTGTGGGTATTTTATGTAGAAACGCCTGGTTCTATTTACTGCGTATGAAAATCAAAGCTCAAGTCAAAGGCTACATGTTAGCTCTACTTGCAGGCAGCTTTGTGGGGTACTGTATGATTTGGTTTCACCCTGTTTTGTTACCTAACCTCACACTTTGGTACCTGTGACAGCGACTTGGCAACTCCAGTTCATGCAGAAACTGTGCGTGAGTGAAACTGCTAAAAGTGTGGTTATCTGTGAAGTAACAGAAAGTGACAATAGCTCTTGTCATGGTGTGCAATTTGTTTCCTTAAGAAACTAAAATCAGTGATGGAAGGGTATTTTTCAACTTTCTTTACTCCATCTTAGCCACAGAAGATTGCCTATTTAGGATAGTTTTTGTTCATTCAAGTGTTACTCAATGCACACCTCATAGGTTTAATATAGTTTTACCAGTGTGATAAAAGAATCTAAGTAATTCTATTTACCAGATAAAGTATTTTTTATTTATATCTATTGCCAATAAAGAAAAACCAACAAGTACAAATTATATTGAAGTCCTATGGTGGAGTTAACTATACGGTTAGGTTAGGTTAGGTAGGTAAATTTGGGTAACACTTTATTTTAAAGGTCTGTAATTAATTTTGCCTATGAAAAATAACAATATCTTTGAAAGACGTGTTCCTCTTTAATCCAAGCAAATATGCATTCCTTATTCATGTATGATTGGATACTTAAAGGAAGGGTACGATTTTAAATGAAGGAATATTAACACCTCTTATTTGTGTGCTAAATGTAAAGCTACAGCCACAGGCCAATCAGCTCATCTTAGCACAAATACTGGAAACAGAGGGAAACAGCTAGCCTGTGCCTCTGCCCAAATTAACAAAATCTTGAATAGGAAAAGCTCGATAATTAACATAATAGCTTGTATGTTTAATCTGTACAAACAATTGTGTAGAGACTCCAGGAAGTTACTGCTTCACCTAAAACAGCCATTTCTTAGATTTTTACAATTTGCATGGACTTAACAAACAAGATATGATGTTATGTATGTATAGATGGGCTTATAGGAGTGTCTGTTTACCCCCTGTTCCCAGTCTTTATGCTAAGCTTAGCTAATTGGCCGCTGTCTCTAGCTGGATGTTCATCTTACAGATATGACAGTGGTGTTGATTTTCTCATCTAATGAAAGCAAATAAGAGTATGTAATTCTATATGTATTCTAACTTGTACATTTGCCTGGAGACAAATTTGACATTTCTTCAAGTTTAGATAACAATTATTTTGAATTAATTGGAATTATCTTTGGTAAACTTCTCAAAAAATTACAGACAAGTAAAATAAAGCGTCACCAAAACGTTGCGAGATTGACGATTTTGGACAGCAGGTGGAGTCATTTGCGTATCATCCTGCAAGGTTTTCGACTTGAAAAATTGCCCACCTGCAATATGAAGTTGACTTCTGATCGAAATCGACTCTGGGGGTCAGGCCAGGTTAGCAGCAACACCAAAGCTACCACGTAAACTGTGTTCATACGCTCATCGAGAGCCTTTCCATTGACTACAATTGGAGTTGCCAAGTGTTAAATACTTTTATGTATTCTGATAGTTTTAGTTGAATTACTTTGTTGCCTCACAAACATGTCACTCAAAGACAAGATCCTCACATGGGGAAGTGCCTTGACATTCAATTTTATGACATCTTTCTCATGGGCAACAGTTGTTTTCAGACTTTTGCCATAAAGGTGGTTACTGGAGCACGAGACCAGTTTACTGGAAATTGTCCCTTTCTTTGGCCAAATTATCGCATGTGTTTTGTCTTGATTCCTTAGTCGTGACCACATCAGTCCATTCTGATAGCGCTACCAAACAGTATGGCAGAGGGTGATGACAACACATGTCTATTTGCTGAGGACAAACAAAGATCAATGGATAGGGCTGGTTGATCTGAACTCCTTGCCAACCTGTGTGCTTCACGGTGGCACTTCTACTTGTCTTAGAGTTAACTTTAACTTACTATGTGCAATTTGAGCTGATGGATACACCGCGCAGATCAACCTCAAAACACAATCTAAGCCAATGGTTTGGAGTGATGCCTATAAATGTTGTTTCCTCTTCTGTTTACTATATGAAATGTGTTATTTTGCGCTGAGTTTACTGAAGAATACATTTTTAAAAAACAAATAATGTGAATGTTTACAGTATATGGTTTAGTTTTTTTTTTTCTGCTACTCTCCAAGAAAATAATGACTTGTGGGCATTTTGATTGAGATAAAATAAAGCACAATAATTTTACTGACTCTGGTATGATTTGATCACAACAACACATCAATTGCTAAAACTTTCCTGGAAAAAAAAGCAACATATCAAAATATTGTTCTGACTTGTCACTTTACCTTACTGAATTGAGAGGATGTACGCTTGTATGTAACTGTCGTACTGTCGTATTAACTTACGGACATCAAAGTATCAGCAACAAGCATTTATTTTTTATTCAAAAGAAAAGCAAGATTTATTCCTGGAAAAAAAACAGCCTCAGCTTCAACTTCTAATAGATGGAAGGCTCACAGTGTGATGATATTGTATATTGTAAATAAATAACATTATCATCAGCATACATGTGAACATTTGCACATTATTACCAATATTGTTAATATAAATTGTAAATAAGAGTGGTCCTTGGATGGAACCCTGAGGCACACCTTTATGTTACGGGAGTTAGAGGTGATGCCTTCACACCAACGGACAAGTTTTAGGTTGTTAAATGCCATTTTTGCCACCAGGATCAAGACCCGACATTTATTGATTAGTTCAGTTTGTACTTACCAATCATATGTAGCAGTAAAGGATTGAAATTAAGTTAAAGATGTACAATATTATTCTATTAAGCAAGTGTTTGAGGTCCTGGATACCCCAGGACTTTCTTTAAGTGATCAAAAAGCATATATTGTCACTTAAAGAAATTATGAGATTTCCCAATTTTATGAGAATTGCTCATAAATATGATTTTGAACTTTGATGATGTGGCTCAGAAGAAAATTATGCATTAGTGCTGTGTGGGGGTCTCAAACATTTTCTCCACCTGTGACAGTACTTTTTATATCATGTACACATGTAGACTATCCAAATAAGATGTTAACAACAATGTGTTTGAATTTGTAATTAATTTTGAGAAAGGAAAGTCCACAAAACACAATTTGTGCCAACATAAGGACATGTTGTCTATGAGTTGTACGCATTTCAACCAAAGAGTGATGTACTTTCTCATCTGTTTGCACAAAATATTAGGAGCATTTACCAAGAGACTGAAAAGATAAATGCAGAAGACAGAAATCACCATCAATAATGATTTAGTTTCTTATTCTTCTAGCATTTTGACTGAGACAAAAAAAAACACCACAACAAATCTAAATACTGTCCTGAGAGACTTTTCACTTGAATGGCTTTATTTTGTGGTAAGCAATAAAGGATTTTAATGTATCAGTGAATAAATTAAGGATGTTGTTTGCACAAAATATTAGGATCTTTCTGCATCCAACTTATCAGGTCAATCTAGATAAAGAAAATCATTAATTTATGCTGCTCTCTTGCTGTGTTAACTTTTCTTTAAAGGTACAAATTTAATAATAAAGAGAAGTGATGTTACACACAGCTTAATATATTTAATTCGTCGTTCTTAGGTGACATTTTAGCAATGCAGCCTTCCTCAAGTTCAATGATTAAACCGTCTTGAGAGACTGATCCGGGTTCAGTTGTGTGAGGGTTAGGCAGAACAACTGCTTGTCAACGTAAGAGTGGCTGCACCTGGCAATTAAAACTCGAGGAAAGGGAAACAATTGTGTGGCTTCTCTGGTCCAGCCAATAACATTATCCTGTCCCCGGACAGATTACAATATGCATACATCAGCATTCACTTTGATGTGATGAATATTCCACCAATAACAAATGTATACTCCTTGACACACGCGCACACATCCTTAATTGCATTAGTATAATGTTCAAGGCTCACGTAACCAGGAGAGACTGAAGACTAATGAAAAGCAATTCTTTTTAATCAAATGATTACACTTTATTGGGAAATTAAATAAAACAATGCAATGTTGTGAGGGGAAAGCAAAACAACATTGTCCAAAGTGTTAAAACTACATATAAAAAATGCAGATAAAAGAGAATAAGACAAGACTGATCGCATATATCTGACAGTGAGAAATGACTAATGACAATAGTAAAATATTTTGGGGGAGGGTGTTCGGGGAACTGACAATGACCTCAATCTATGAACAGGATATTTATTCAAACGGTAACCGCAGTGGCATCTTTGTATGGCATGTTGTACACCATGTACCACAGAATGCAAAGCTCCAATCTGTTGCAGAGAGACAGAACCTGGTCCAGGAATTTTGCTACTTGTCCGAGTACCGTGGAAATGCCCGCAGACTCAGCAGAACTAAAAGACAAAGAGCACAAATTAATACCCAGATACTGGAATATTTACATTAAACACTGATGATCAAATCAACAAAGACTGACCATTCATATTTATTACAAACCAGTGGTCGCTGTAGTGCCATCATGTTGGGATTTCATTTAATTTGACATGTTTTGTGTGTTTTATGTGTCACTAAGAATTTTCTATAGAAATTGCATTTGTTAAATTTATGAAGTAAAAGCGACACAAAACATCAATTTACCCTTTTAGATTTAGTCTTTAGATGAAAATGCTTCTTCTAGTCACATTTTGGTCATTTTTATCCTTCATATCTACTACAATGCATAAAATCTGAAGTTTGCAGGTTGCTTTATGGTCATTCATTAACAGATATTTTTAGCGGGTCAGGCGCTGCAGACTGGCTGGGTGCGGGTCTTTAAAAAAAATAACGTGACCTATGCAGCACTTTTCTCTCACTTATTGGGGGAAAATATCACACAGTTGATGATAGCACACCTCTAACACTTCTATCGCATCAACAAAAACACATTTCGTCAAAGATCTATTTTTAAGCTCATCAACGTTTTGTGTTTAGTGATGAATCAACACATGATCTCGCTTTGATTTGTATGCAACATTAAGGCGTCACCAGGGTGTATTTTTCTATTTAAAGATCGAATAGCATGGGTGAGTTGAGCACAGGTGGGACTTCTAAATAAAAATACGTGTGCAGGTAAACAGTCAACAAAGGTAACATTAACTAACGTACCTTCCATCTATTCCCACATTGATTGCAGAAGACAAACGTGGTCATTGGCTCATCAGCACTGCGAGTTTGAACCTGGGAATGACAAAAACACAACAACAATTTACATCACACTGAACAGGCAAAACATGTAAATGGAGAACATGGACTTGTATTTAGACTTTCCACGGAGAGGTGGAGAAACCTGATCATAACCACAACTTTGTAACTTTGCACAGATCGTGACATACTTCTGTGCTCTCTACTTACAATTAAACATACAATGAAATCTTTACCTGTGTATAGGTGCAGCACTTCCCCTTGCACTTGCCACAGGTGAATAGATCAGTCTGCGTGCCTCCGGTAGTAGCCATCTGGTGGTCCCTGACAGCCTCTTTGGTCAAATTCTTTCTCATTTCCTTCAGCTCATCACTGGCCATTTCCTACATGAAAACAATCATTAATAACTACGTTAACTAATTTAAATTTGTTAGCGCTGGTAACAAGATAAACACTATGACTACTACTACTAAAAAAAGAAACAGCATTGTGTAAAAAAATACCAGGATCTTTAGGATTAAACCATCAAAAGCCAACACACCTCTGCAGTCATCTTAGCCATCCGCTCAGGGGTGACACTGCCGCACAGCACAGTCCTCCTTAAATTAGGGTTCTTCATGTCCTTCAGATTCGAGATTCGGCTCCGCACACGGTTCTTGTATTTCATGTCTGTGTTCTTAAACTCTTGGAATATACGTGATGGGAAGTCAAGGAAATCAACTTATAAATCAACTTTTAGGTGTTTTAGAGCTTAGAATTTAGCATTAAAGACAAATACATTTTCTCAACATTTAAGTCATTTAACAGACAAATCAAGCAATTTAAAAACAGAAGAGGTTACCTTGGGCAGGGGAAATTACCACTGGAATTTAGATTAATAGAGTAAATAATGGAAATATTCGTTAGAAACAGTTCAAATGTGCTTATTAATATCACTGGCATCATTTGAACCAGTAACATCCAGAATCTCATGACATCCTGAAGTAACACAAACATCCATTCAATGTAAAGGATATATTCCTCGACTTGTGCTCCAAGCTCATCACAATCGGCACCGATAGCAATATAATCATCTGGGGGGGAAAGTCAGAGAGTGGACAGAAATATTTAAAAAGTAGTACACAAAACAATCACACAACAATAGACATCCTACATTGTGGATGTGTTAATATCATTCTAATAAATCACAAGATTACCTCCAGCTTGCAGAGCGTTGGATATCATCTCTCTGCACTTGAGCCTGATGGAGTCAGAGGTGCTGGGAGCACGAGGAAAGGTGTTGATTAACGTGTTGGGTGTAACTTCAGTGGGTTCGCTCTTGCTGCTGGAGTTACTGCTGGAGCTGCTGCAGAAGCAATAAGAGAAGAATCAGCCACTTAATCAAAAGAAGTATAAGCATAGGAAATACATTTCTTTTCTTTTTTTTTAAAGATAGATTTTTTGGCCTTTTATTGATAGTACAGCTGAAGATAGACAGGAAGCAGGGGGCAGAGAGACGGGGAGTGACACGCAGTAAATTAGCCGTCGGATGCGGGATTCGAACCGGGGCCAGCTGCAGCGAGGACTACCGACCGACCGCCCCAGAAAATACATTTCTAAATCCGAATGGCAAAAATTTGTGTGTTGACCATCAGTAATAACAAAACATTCTCTTTCTTGTTACCTTTCTTCTTTTGCCTCTGGGCTTCCCTGCGACGGAGAAACAGGCGTCGTTTGTTCTTTCCTCTTTTCTTCTGAAGGTTTTTCTCCACCACCGGGCTCATCTGGAGAACGGATAAGAAAATAACAGTGTGACACAGGAGAAGACCAACGTTCAGATTTGTAAAGTTAATACTTTTGTATTTTGTATGGGTCCTGTTGTGGCTGAAATTCTGGGTTGAAATTTAAAACCTCTTTGCAACGGCAGCATAAACAAAAACTTCCACAAAAACAGCAATTTAACACCAACATATGACCACAGTAGAAGCAAAGAGACGATGCTTAAATTTCTTAGACATGACATAAGCTCAGCAGCAAAAAAATAAAATGTTACACTATGGTCATTAACAACAATATCACAACAATATTATCTTTAAGATTAACTTCTCTGGCTGACACTCAGTGTGGATGTTTTCACTGAAACTGCTGGCTGCTTGTTTATTTGTTCGTACACCCCACTCGCCAACACTGTGGGTTGAGAATGGATGTAATTTAAGAAACTCCAGCAGCAGGACATTGTTGACAGCTGCTGTAGCCAGAGCATGATGAGTAAAAGCTGTTACAAAATAATAATGTCACGCACAATAGCTCGGGAACTGTCCGGACAAATTACACATGACAAAACAAAACTGACACAATATAGGCAGAATTGAAAAGTCACAATTTACCCAACAGCTTCTTCCACGATTTGATCAAGGACTTGGCGAGAGATGTCACCTCATCGTCTGTGCTCTGCTTACGGATGGCGTTAACGGACATCCCAATTCGGGTAGACTGTGGAGAGACAATTGTGTCAGTGCACGCTTCAGGTTGTTTCGATGATGAGCCTTAAGAAGAAGAAGAAGAAGAAGAAATGGGCACAGATACCTGAAGCAGCTCGAGAGTCATGGGGACGCTGCGCAGCTCCTTCAATAGGTCCAAAGCTCCAGCCTGCAGAGGAGGGTGGAGGAAGAGTGTTTAGATGCATTTTAACCCTGAGTCTCTCGTCGGCTGCACACAAATTAGTTTGCTTATTAAATACCGCAACAGCATGATCAGATTTGACACAGATTGTGATTTCTTGTGATTTCTGAGATACTGTGTGATCCTGCAGGGACTTTATTACAGTATTTATTACAGTAATATTTAAGACATAAGTCAGTTGGACAAAACTTATGGAGCTAGTTAACTAGTAATTACTTGGATACAAGTTTTTTTTTTTTAATAGCAATGTTTAAAAATAGGATTTTTGACTAACAAATAAAATAAAAATGTATCTACAAATGTTTTGGTAATGAATTAAAAAGGTATAAATTAATTCTCAGACATTAGATTGTAACACCATCTCAGTGTGACAGCTTGCTGTTTATTATTATTCATTTGAATATGATTTGTTTGGCACCTGACAGTCAGAGACCTTTAAAACACATCACTTTCGTTTCTATCAAACTGTCACTTTGACACTGAGGCATGTGAAACAATTCCCTATCATTCTTAAAAGCTCAAATAATCGCTTGAAAATAACTGCACATTCATTTATAATGAAGCCGATCATCGGTTGTTAGCCCCGGTTCACGTTTATTACGTTTACATGTAAAGCAGGTATGAAGCTAGGTGGCTAACAGGTAGCTACTTCACCGCCTGCCTCCTAAAAACACAACAAAGAAAATCTAAAAAAAAAGACATAACGATGTTATTTCATTCCAGACTTTGAAATCCAACCCAACTCTACATGTGTGCGCCTTAAAAAGCGTCGCAAGCCACTATGCTACCAACTATGCTACGTGGCTAAGTGCTAGCAGCCGTTAACGTAAACAGACTAGCGGCTAGCCGCGCGGTCACAACAGCAACAGCCGTTGAGCCGTTGGTCTATAACCGTTAACGGCTGTTACCGGTTTTGAACGTTGTTTCTATAGTGACCGAACCGGCCGGAGGCTTCAGTTAGCCGCTGTGCAGCCACAACAAACCCGTCAAAGCTGAACATCAACACCAGCCGCTGTCCGGCTGAAGCGGCTCGGCGTTCATCATTCTTCTCACCCCGTTTTTCTTCTGCGCCATTTTATCCATCTTCTTCGCAATTCTGATAATCTCCTCCTCCTCCTTTTTGCCCATGTTGACTGATTTAATGGTGAATCCGAAAAAAAAAAAAAATCAGGAACAAAACGAGGGAGGAAAGAAAGTCAATTCGCGACAAAGACCACGCCACTGAACTGAAAGCGGCGGCGGCGGCGTCAGCAGCGGCGGCGGCGGCGTCTACTTGACGGACCGGCAGGGACCGCACACCGATCCGCTGTGTGTGAGTAGCAGACCTGACCAGTCGATGCACGATGAGGGGGAGTTAATCGAAACCAGAACTAAAGATTCATCTGAGAGCTGTGATATCAGAAAATATTCATCAGACAAGGGCGGCAAAAAAACAACAACAACATGATTTTATATTATGTATTTTTTCTCCAGTTCTTCACAAACACTTGTTTTTTTTGTGACCACAACAAAACAAACATTTTCTGCAGTGCCGCCCTCTGATCTTAGATGGCGCCAAAGAAAACATAATCCCATTTGTAGTCCAAACAAGTGGTTGCAAGATACATCTGAGATAGATTCTTAATGTTATGCATGAATGGTAGAAATTTACAATAAGGCCATGATAAATTGTACTAAAAAATTAAGGTATATTGTTACTTATTACTACAGTGCAGCAGCAATAACCATCATGGAAGTCTTCATTTTCAATGTGAAAAGTGTAAAATATATAAGTATGCATGCAGTGAATGAAATGTATTCATTCTGCTGCTTTGTTTTAAGGTAGGAGCTAAAAATATATTTAATTGTTGCCCTGTCTAAATGATCTATGAACAGCTTCTTAGATGGATAGATAGATAGATAGATAGATAGATAGATAGATAGATAGATACTTTATTGATCCTGAAGGAAATTCAAGCATCCAGTAGCAGTATGCAGACATACATTAGAGATAACACAGTATCCATATGTTAAAATTAGCCTGAGATAGATAAATATGTACAGAGAAATTAAACATTTATAGCAACATTTTAAAAAATTACCTGGTTAGTGTTGTGAAGAAATTGTTGAAGTCAAAGGGCAATGGTAAGGTCAAGAAGGAAGAAAGTGTTCAGGAGCCTCTGATGTCTTATGCTTTATTATTTATTGACGCTTGGCCAAGGAGAATTAGAGACACTCTCAAAGTTCATCAGAAGTGCCTGAGTTGGTCCCATAGGGTCTTCGACCCTGGCCACCACAGTGTTGAGATAGACTGGCACCTACTGTTCTCAACCAAAGCCAAACAACTAATACTGCCGAAGACCTCAAGATCCACACGTGACCTCGTGTAACCTAAGGATAGAAAATTCCATAACATTTGGCACTGTCAAGCAAGAAGAAGAAGAAGGTTCCTGGTCTCGACCCCGGCTGGGGCCTTTCTGAGTGCATGTTCTGCCCGTCTCTGCATGGGTTCACTCCAGGTACTTTGGCTTCCTCCCACAGTCCAAAAATTAATTGGTGACTCTAAATTGCCCTTTGGTGTTAAGTGAGTGTAAATTGTTGTTTGTCTCTGTGTGCCCTGTGATGAACTAGCGACTTGTCCAGGGTGTACCCCGCCTTTCGCCCTAAATTAACTGGTATAGGCTCCAGTCCCACTGTGACCCTGATAAGGATAACAGTTACAGAAAATGGATGGGTGATAATAAACATAACAGTTGCATGTGCAGGGTATAAATATCTTTATTTTGCTCCAAGCAGTAGTTTCCAGTTATCACTGGATTATTAACTGTAATTAACAGTCTACAGGCTTTCGGTGGATTCATGACTTTTGATGAAGGCATGGCCGTCGCCTAGACGAAACCTGTGACCTCGCAGTAATAGGATCTCGGCCATCATGGTGGCACACTGTTGATCTTATACTGCATTTATATGGCACCGATTGACTCCCTAATTTGGATTTCACTAATCCAAACAAATCAACATGTGACATACCAGCTAGTCACTGAAGGTTAGGCATTTACTGCAAATGATTTGAGCAAAAAAATGTGAAGTGCCACCAATTATAGTAGATAAAATGTACAATATATAGTACCAAAATGTCAAATACTGTGCCAAAATTCACATTATCTTTTTTGGTTTATGAGAGAACACACTATCAAAACGATTAACAACGCTTTTATTTTATTCTTATCCTTACATACACATGATGTAATGACATTTACTTTTACTTGACTCTGTTTGTCCTATACAGACCCTTCCTTTACACCCCCCCACCAGCCAGTCTCCATCTCATAGTAAGCTGCACATGCTAGTGGGAGGTATTAACAGCTTTTACTCAGTCAGGGGCAGTTGGTAACTGGCACACTGTTTACTTACTGGAATATGGTGACACCGCTCTCACCCCCTGATGCAATTAGATAATTAGCCACTGAAAAAAATTCAAGTCTAGTACATGGTGCAAAGCTTTGGATACACTGTGTTAGTCTTCTGAATTTGCATGCATGCTCTATTCCAGAAATTATGGTTGCAATTACACTAGCAATTATATTCCAAAAGTGCAAATACAGAGCCTTTGTGTGCTCTAAAATCTGATAGTGGATGCCTGCTGTGAGGTAAAAGTGCTGTCTTAAGACCTTGTTCTCCCTCATGCTGTCAGCAAGTGCGCAGAATCTTTAACCTAATCCCTATTAGGCCAAGACTACTCAAATCTGATTATGCAGGCTGTGCTCGCAAATTAGAAACAGTCCTAGCCACCTGTGGTATCTGTTTGTAGCACTGAAAATCTACTAATATCAGCAGACCTGGAGAGTTCAGATAGTACTTACTAAGAGATGGTACTCACTAAGCCTTTACTGGACTCATCAACTCAGTTACTTTCTCATTTTGTCTTTTAGTGCAAATGGCAGGCGAGAAGTTTACAGCCAAAGAGGCACTGAGGGCTTCTGGAGCTTTTCCTTTTTTGCCTTCTCTACAGGACAACCTTCCAGTCTGCTGTGGTACACTTCCTCCGTGTTTCCTTCATTTGTTACCTTCTCTTGATATGCTGATTAAGTGTGAGCAAAGATTAAGCAAATTGACCATGATGGTGCATGTCCCAAAATAGCCCTCCAACGCTGCTGAGAGGCTTTGACCTACGCTTGGAGGAATAACGAATGCACACTTCCTGCTGTTTCAGCCTTTATAATTAAGGTGAAATGTGAGATACACGGTAAGTCTTGTTCAATACATTTCTGCTGACATGTTTTTAAACCGGTCTGTTATTTTATTAGTGTGTCATTTGTCAAATTAGTCGATATGTTTCAAGTGTGTATAGTCTTTGTCTACCCCTACATTAGTTAGACTTGTTGGTTATTATTGTAACAATAATGTAGAATCAGTTTTGAATAGTTTTCGCTATACTACCATGCTTTACTGTGGTAGTATTATACAACTATGAAACCTCTATACCAGCCTAGACAACAGAGGCTCTGTGCTTTTCTACTGTGATGTATTTAGGCCTACTGTTATTATGCAACTGTAATGTCATAATGTTATACCCAAATAATGTATTATTGCATCAATGAATATCTACAAAAGTCTTAATCTTTAACTTTACAATATACATACACAATATGACAGCATTTGTGTACAACAGTGTGTAGCTGCTTCGTGCATGTTTATGACCCACTTAATTCCTGTTGTAAACAACACAGTGAGGGTATTCTGAATGCTGCTTACAATGTTGTTTCGAGTGTTCATGTGTATATTTGAGATCAGGACGGAAAGGATGGATTCTAACAGTGACAAATTTGACGACAAGATACTTTTGTCAAAGCATTAGAGGTTAGAGTAAGGAGCCAGAGGCAGCCATATTATGACAAACCTAATTGTTTGGAACATGGAGAACACAGAGATGGAAGTAAACTGTACTGCAGGACTGGTTTCTATATACACATTTCAACCCAGCTTACATACTTGTCATCATTTGATCTATTGTAGCACAGCCTCCCTGTAAGGAAACAAACTATAAACTAATCAGTGTGAGTGACACTAAGGCACAACTTAAACGTACAGTTAGATTTAGGCGCCTCTATTTACTAAATATGGCTGAAATAAGAAATACTATGCTTAACAATGTTTTCATTGCTGTATACTCACCTGAAATAAGTTTTTGTTACCTTAGAATGAGACTTATAGTTACAGATGCCACTGTTCATCTTCCATAGAGTCAACAAGGTTAAAGCCTTGAACGAACAATCGAAACATTGGCTCCATAGTTTCTTCTTCATACTAAAAAGTGTTTAAGCAGTGGAGAGAAAGTGCACAGGGGTCCAAGATGTCTTATGTTGAAAGGTTTATTGAAGCTTGATCAAGGAAATTGGAGGATTTATTAATACACTTGTCATGACATTATGCTGCCTCAATTCTGAAGAAGCTGCCCTCTCTGGCTCGTCTATATGCCCTCAGGACAGTGACATAACTTCTCTATGTGCCTAAATGGTCATTAGTCTACAAACAAGGAAATATGTCTAGCCATAGTCGCCCGACATTGTTATCTGACTCTGCAGAGGCTTCTACGTTATGTACCCATCTGTTGTGTCTATTGAGTGTACATACTGTACTGTATGTCCATGGAGATGTAGAGGTTGCAATCAGCAGCTATGCCACTAGATGCAGCTAAATCCTACACACTGGTCCTTTAACATAGTTTTAACACAACTACAGTAACAAATGTTCAATTGTCTCTCTCCTCTCTCTGCTTTCTTTTTTAGCTACCTCCACACAACATGAGTAACACACCTGTCCAGGAGCCACCTGCCCAGGAATTGTCCTCTGGCAGCGGGCAGACGTTACCCTCCCGACCCTTCCAGCCAATCTCTGATCCCTCAGCTTCTAAAAGAGTATGTTTCTACAAAAGTGGGGACTATAAATTCAGTGGGCATCGCCTTGTCATCAATGCTCGCACCTTTAAGACATTTGATGCTCTGCTGGATGCTCTCTCCAATAAAGTGCCTCTGCCATTTGGAGTGAGGACCATCACCACACCTCGCGGGACCCACCTGGTTAGGGCTTTAGATGACTTACATGATGGGGGATCATATGTGTGTTCTGATCAGAAACGGGTGAAACCGTTAAATCTGGATGAAGTGAACCGGCGTCAGGTACCATGGAATACCACCAGACCCTTCAGCGCAGGGCGACAAAAGCGTCAAAGACTTCAGATTGGTAGAAGGAATGAAGTCACCAACAGGTCAGCAAAGGTTGCTGAGAGGGTGGCAGTACGGACACCAAAGAGGATCGTGGTCATCAAGAATAGGGATCCCACTGTTAAACGCACAATTGTGTTGCAGAAAAGAACAGCACCAACATTTGACGCTTTACTGGATTACCTTTCCCAGATCCTCGAGTTCCCAGTGCTGAAACTCTTCACGACAGATGGCAGAAGAGTAAGTATTTGGAAAATTTGAGTGGAGAATGATTGTAGATTAATGCTCATTTAAGGCAGCTCCTGGAAATGTTAATGTATGAGCAGCTTATTTTGTGAAAAGGATGTAGTTTAATCTGGAATCTGCAATTTTGTACATTGATACACAGTGAGACATACCATAAAACCACACATCAGGTTAAACAGGAAATGTAACATGTTAAAGTTTGAGTTTTAGATGTGGGGATAAGTGGATTTTGTTAGCTTTAGGCAGAGCCTGGCTAGCTGTTTTCTACTTGTTTCCACTCTTAATGCTAAGCTAACCAACTGTTGGCTGCAGCTTCATATTGAACAGATAAATAAAGTTTGACCACCTCATCTAACCCTCAGCAAGAACCATAGAAAAGTATATGTGGGCATGGTTTAGTTACTAAATTTAAATAAAATCCTTCAGATGTTCAGATCTTCAGATTTACACCTCCACCAATGCCAACACAAATGTATTTGACCTCAACCACCTCAACTTTCCAACCTTTGGAGATGTGAACGAGGTTTTTACCTGAAGTTTAATCATGTTGAGTTTGACAGTTGGCAACAACTGGCAATATTACATGAATTAGGAATCAAGGCCTTTACCCTGTTACTTTACACATGGTAAGTATTCTAAGAAGTGCTCCCAGGAGGTGCTATCACCCCCTGGTGAGTTATCTCTCTGTAATCCCTCTTTCTACGTGTCCTTTAACAGCAGAAGTCTTCCCGTTTAAGGTCATAAGGTCTGAGAACCTTTAAATGCATGTTATTCCTCTAGATGTCCCCATGATCTGTGATCTGTGGTCTGTTTTAGGACAGTATGTGGCCCAGAGAACACATGAGGTTGTTGATACTGCAAACTGAAAGGCTATTTTCACTTTAGATGTATCTAGGATTGCGATACATAAAGGTGAAAATGGCGAGTGCACTGAGAAGTGTTTCTGCTCCTCTTTCAGGTTGATGGTCTTGCAGCACTTATCCTGTGCTCTGGAGTTGTCGTGGCAGCGGGCAACGAGCCATTTAGATTAGGAAACAACAGTTTTCACAGAGCCGGCCAGATGGCACAAACAGCGTACATGGATACAGTGGAACCATCAATGTTGCAGCCCAGAGCTCGTAAGTTTCAATCGGTACTACTTTCTCTGTAAAGTACAGCATATAACTTCCACATGGTCCTCTTATTATCTAGGATTGCATAGTCAGTAACTGCAAATGCAAAGAACAGCAAATAAGGGTAAAATCTTAAACTATTCATTTCAATCTACCAAACCAACATGAATACTCTATGATGCTTTTATAATGTCAGTAAATATGTCGTTTCCCTTTCTTTGACAAACACCTATTTCTTCATCCATCACCTCCAACCAAAGAGAACAGCAAATCTTTCTCAAGTGGAAGAGGCTCAAGGATTTTTTCCTTATCATCAGAGAGATATATTGTTGACCAAGTAAACAAGTTTCGGAATGGAAGCATGAATGGC
Source organism: Larimichthys crocea (assembly GCF_000972845.2). Lineage (NCBI taxonomy): Eukaryota > Metazoa > Chordata > Actinopteri > Sciaenidae > Larimichthys > Larimichthys crocea. The sequence goes on from NC_040012.1 coordinate 9,746,856, forward strand.
CCACTGCATCACCACGGCGGATCACTTGAAACATCGGTCAACCATCGCCACACACCTGTGGAGACGTGTGAAAACGGCAGGCAAGACAGCGACCATCATTCTTGCATTTTACCTCAGGAGGATGACATTGAAAAGTCTTTCCGCGTGAATCAAGACGGCAGCATGACAGTGGAGATGAAAGTTCATCTCACCATTAAAGAAGAGGAGTTGCTCCAGTGGACTACCACACTAAGCCGCTCCAGCCTTAGCAAGAGGACAGTTTGTGCCTCGATTTCTGAGTCTGGCAGCAGCTCACCTGACTCAAACAACGCCATTGCCAAAGACTCCTCTAGCATCAGTGAAGATGAAAGGAAAGAGGAGAACCACCCCGCTGGAGCGGGAAAGGGTGTTGGCTTTAACGACAAGCAAGCTTATGAGGGCTACACTTCTACAGCCTCGGGAAAAGCAAAAACAGGTTTCAGGCGCACTCCTACGCCGGGTCCTCGGCATGTTAGTAAGAAAGGGTCTGTTGAGAGTGTGAAGATGGTGACTGAGTCAGAGGTTCAAGAGAGCACTCTGGGACATTATTCTTACATGGAGAGAACCGCTGATGGTGAGACAACTGAGGGATACTGCGTCCTCAAACACAGCAGCAGCAAAAGGCCAATCCCAAAACCTCGGAGGTCGGCGTCTGCAGGGGGGAGCAAGAAAAGCTGCAACTCCTCCATCAGGTCATCAGAAGTAGCTGAGGTCCTTCAGATACAGAATAATGGGATGGAGGTTACAGAGACTGTGATGCATATTCATGAAGGTCAAGGCTGTTATGACAACTATTTTGTAAATGAGGAATATAGTGTAGATGATGTACCTTTGCATGGTTCCACTCCAGCGGCAGAAAGCACTGTCACAGGGAAGTGTTCATCCAGCAATGATTGTGATATAGATTTTTCTACTACCGACTCAGTACAAAGGCAGAAAGAAGAGATGTTATCCCTGTCATCAGAGCCAATAACTCCAACACACAATATTGTGAACAATCTGTCAGTGACTGAGAATGAGGTTACAACTGCAAAAAACTCTCAAACAGACGAGACAGTAAGAAAAGACAGAACTCCTAAAAGTGGGAAAAAGAAAAAGACGATTACCCCCGCAAAGAATCAGAAGAGTTCAGCTTCAACAAGCAGCTCAGATAAAAAGCAAAAGGAAAGCATAATAAGTCCCCCAAAACAAAGCAAACATTCATCTTCAGACAAGCTCAGCAGCAATGCCAGTGCAGGAAAAAAGAGTTTGAGTTTATCAGAAAGTGCTAAAGGTGGTCAGAAGAGTAGAGGAACAGAAAAGCCTCAAATTAAGAAGGTGAGTAAGGATGAAAAGACAAAAGAGCAAGCCTTAATAGCTAACACTGAAAATGTGAAAAGGACCCCAGCTCAGAGACAAAACATTAATAAAACAGCTGCTAAAGATAATGGCCATAATGTAAATACTCCAACAGGAAGACCTCCAATGAAGAAGAACATGCTAGACATCTTACAAACAAAGAAATCTACTTTGTCAGGCAAAAAGATAATTAGCAAGCCAAAATCTCTGATTGAAAACAGAACTTCATCACCTAAAAAGTCTTCAGAGGTGAGCGAGAGTTTTTCGATGCCTGCCCTAAATCCTTCACCCTCTGAAATCCACCAATATGTTGAAAACTGGTTGGAGAAATCCAGCCCAGATCCAGCTCCATACGCTGAGGAGGCCATCACAGATGAACCAGAGCCCCGGACAAAGGTAGTGTTTCAGATAGGTGCTGATTCTGAATCAGATGAAAAGAGTGAATGCCAGACTAACCTAGAGTATTATCTATCGCCTGGTAATGCTGGTCAGAAATCAGCTTCTTGTTTAACAGTACCTCTTTGTCATGTGGAGCCGGCTACAGCTCTGCTGCACAGTGAACAACCTGCAAAAGGTTTGTGTGTTTCAATGCCAAGTGTTAGAGTCGATCTTGTACACCAGGAGAACAGACTGAGGGCACACAAATCTGTAGAGGCCATCAATCCTGACAATGAATCATCTTCATCTACTTCCAACATTTTAAGTCCCAAAGCAAAGATAAAGCCTGTTCTGCAGCAACTTTGTTCATCGGTTCAGTGCATCAGAAGGGCATCTGATACCAACACAACACCTGGTCTTGAGAAGTCCAACAGCCTTCCTGATTTCCCAATGCAAGTGGCTTCAGTGTTTGGCTCGTCATGTAAAGCCTTCCTGTCATTTTTATCTGTGATGACTCTGCGAGATAACCTAACAGGATCCATCCAGGAAGATGGCAACCAATCAAGAAGCGTCTCCGAGGCCATGCTAATGATGGAATCCCTGCAGAAGATTTCTGCCATTGGGGACGAGGAAGAGCAGAGGGCAAGTCTGACGGATCTGCGAAGCAGAGCGTCTTCTCAGTTCAGGGAGCGTTGGAGGGATTTCCAGATTCTGAGGGAAAGGCTTGAGAGTGAACCGCTGTCTCCCAAAGTTTCAGAAACAGAATTTGCCCTGGATGTTGTCTCCGAAGTGGGTGACGTATTCGAGGATCGCCATTTGCTTATTGACGAGCTGATGGAAGAACTGAATATGCCACAAGACCTCAGAGAACAGATTACTTCAACAATCCAACAAGCTAGAAGTTTTTACCCTACAGATGACAGCACTTTTGTAGAAACTGAAAGAAACAAGTCAGACTCAGAGGAAGATGTGGAAAAATTTGTCAAAGAATGCAGCGATGAAATCAAACAATCACCTGAGCCTGATATTACCTGCATAACTGAGACAAAACAGGGTGATGATAGCGAACAGGCCAAGACGGTGAATGAATCAGAACAAGAACCTGATAAAGTTCAGGAAACAGACAATGGTGTAGAAGAATCAGTATCAATATCACAGACAGAAAGAGATGAGCCCTTAAAGGACAAAGAAAATGAACAACAGGAACAAATAGAGGAGTTTGAGGAGGACAGGGAGAGGATGAATGATAGAGATGCAAATGAGATAGATGATGAGGGCGAAGAGACTGAAATGGAAAAAAGGGAATGGAAGGAAGAGGCAGAGGAAGGGACAATGACAGAGGAAAAAATGCATGGACAGGAGGAATGGGAAACAGAAAAGGGAAGTGAAGATCGGGAAACTGTTGAGAAAGAGACAGAGGAAGAGACGACAGGGGATGAAGAGGGAGAGGGATTAAAAGTACTAGATGAAGATCAAGAAGCAACAGTGAATGATAGTGTAGAGACAGATGAGAGAGAGGCTGATGAGGTGACAGAAGAGGAAGAAAAGGGGGAGGATGAAGGTGATGTTGAGGCAGATGAGGAAGAAAATGGGGAGGAAACTGAGGTGAAGAAAGGGGAAGAGGTTGAAGAAGCAAATGAAGATATTGAAGAGACAGGTGAAGGAGAGGAAGTAGATAATATCGAACAGGCAGTGGAGGAAGAAGAAGCCGATGCTTTTACTGAGGAAGTAGAAGAAGTTGAGGCTATTGAGGAGAAAGAGGAAGTGGAAAAGATTATTGAAGAGATGGAGGAGGAAGAAGAAACAGATGCAGTTACTGAGGAAAATGTAGAGGATGAGGTTACTGCAGAGGAGGAGGAGGAGGAAAGGGAAATGGAGAGGGTTACTGAGGAGGATGATGATGAAGAAGATGTTGAAGAAACAAATGAGGACAAAACCAAAGTGGTTAGTGAGGAAAACAATGAGGAGGAAGATGAGGAGGAAGAAGAGAGAGGGGAGGATGGTGAAGATGTTGAAGTTAAAAATACAGAAGAAAGGGCGATTACAGATGAGGAGGAGGGAGGTGAAGAAACTGACGGGAATATAGAAGAGGAAGAAAATTGTGATGAGGGTGAAGCGAGCAGGAAAGAGGAGTCTTTGAAAACAGAAAATAGTCTCGAGGAAGAGGTCATAGAGCAGATGGAGAGTGCAGAAAACATTAAAGCAGAGCAGACGCTAGATGAAGAAGAGAGGGAAGATGATGAAGAAAATGAAGGTAATGAGTTAAACGAGGGATTCGGTCAGGTAGAAGAGCGAGAATCAAAGCATGAAGTAGAGGAAGAAAGTGCTTTTGATGATTCAGGCAGTGTTATCGTTGACACAGGTTGTAGAAACCTTCTGGACGAGGCCTCATATCTGCAGCAGCAGGACAGCTGTGAAGAGGAATCAAATGTAGATACTAAGGAAACAGAACACGACACTGAATCACCAACCAAATATTCCTCCGAGGGTCAGTGTGAAGATGATAAAGCTACCGTGACAGACACTATTAATGAACTTGACGCAGACCAGGGAGGGGAGCATCACGAGGAAAGAAGCAGCAGTCTGTCACATCCAGTGGAAATATCACAGGAGTTACTTGACTTTGTTAACTCTGCCCTACAGTCATCTTCTCTTATATTCACATACGACTCTAGGGGGAACATCAGGATAGAGCCAGATAATGCTCGAGTTGTACAAACTAAACAAACTCTTATTCCAAAAAGTAGAAAGGATAGTGCATATGGCTTAAAGTGTCTCCCGAGCCCGAGCACGTCAGATTTATCTGATTACAGACCCGAAACATCGGAGAGTGGTGGATACAAAAGTCAGGACTCTGTAGATGTTGTCACAGAGAGTGGAGAAGAGTCCGAGAAACCTTTTCCAGTCTGCAGACGTAAGACTGATATACCTAATGGGAGAACTAATGTGGAGCGAGCTAACTCCAAATTGTCCGTTGCAAGTAATTCAGAAGTCTTGCAGAATTCCCGATTAAAAAGTGGAGGCAGTTTCTCTTCTTTCGACTCAGGCTCTAAAGCCTCAAGGGAGGATCTGTCTTATTTCAGTGCTGCAAGCTCTCAAAAGGCAGATGCTGAACCTGCCAAGGAGGCCACACAGTGCATTTCTTTCACCTCAGAAAAAGACTCAATTGATGGAGTTTTGATTGACCAAGGTAGATGGCTGCTCAAGGAGAATCACCTCATTAGAAAATCTCCTCCACTCTCCATGGGAATGTATGATAATGTAGATAGCACATCTGTAGATACGGGTCAGGAGAACATGAGCGAGGATTCCCCGTCTCCTTGTAAAACTCAGCATAACCCTCTTGCAGCCATATCCTCATCAGAGCTTGAGGAGATGGCGAAGCCGAAGTGCACATACTTCAACATGCCACATGGAAGTGATTCAGACCCCTTTCTGGATGACTCCAGTTTAAAAAGTGGGAAAAACGATACGAGCAGCGTCAAAGGAAGAGGCTTCAGGGTGTCACCTACGATTGACACTACCAAAACCTGGCCAAATAAAAATGGTAGTCTGTCTTCATTTGCATCAGTTGAGTTTAAAGTAGCAGATGGAAAGGTGCATCCTGAGGGGGAGTCCTCGGCTGTGACGCGGCCAAGGAGGACATCTAGTGGAAGAGGGGCTGTAATGCAAGCACAAGACTCCCTGGACACACTACATGTGAGATGCGGCCAATACTGTCCCATACTGTAACTGCAAGACGTTATGTTTCACGGAAATATTCACACATGCTGGTCATTCATGTGCTATTAGTTTTTGGTTTATAATGCAGCTAGAAATGTTTAAATAATCATGAAAAGAAACTTTTCTTGCAGTCTCACCTGACCTACAGACATGTGCAGTGAGTGTGCCTCTTGTTTATGTTATACATAGTTTAAAATGTCAGTTTACAAACTTCAATGCTGTCTTTTAAATGCAATATAACAACATCATCATATAAGGACAGCTTATTTTTTACTGATTCAATGCTCCTGACTGTACATTACTTATTATCTATTATATCAGATACCACAAGTCAATCAGTTTCTTATTGAATATGATGCAAAACATCATTATATTTTATTTTGTTGCTTGTTCGGTTTCTTCATACTGCATTCATACAACTTCCTAAGAAAGCTGTGGATATTATTTCTGTTACTCTGCAGCTCCTCTCAGGGTTTAAACAAAAGACTACTGTATGTAAACTAAAGGCTTTTAAAGAAGTGAGAGCTGTGAAAACTAAATTTCTAAATCTATTGTGATGCAACTTCTGACAAAATGATGTTTGGCTGTAAGAATCTACAATATTCAATAAAAGATGTTTCATTTTTTAATTGTTAAATGTTTATTGTTGCTGTATTTACTGGGTTCTATGGTGATTCAGTGTTACACTTGTCCTGAGTTTCAGTCTCTAGTCTGAAAAACACTGGATCTCCCTGCCTTCTAAATGAACATGACTTTCTACCCTGAAGACATCATCAGGTTTATTTTTTACTTTACTGTCTTTGAGACGCTCCATTCAGAGTCACAAAGGACATTACACAACTGTTTACACAGGCTGGTTTGTATTAAATGTGACTGGTAAATGGACCCTGAAGTGTAATATCTAAAATCAGAGGATCACACTTGTGTAAATACAGTATGTGTTTATGGATCAAGACTTGTAAACGAGGCTGATCATGACTAATCAAGTGTTTAATTTTAACCTTAACTCTCTTCATGTGCATTCTATCTTCGAGCATTTCTGTATAAACAATATTCAACATATAAGGTTATAAAAAGTATATCGATGCTTTGAGCCTATAGAAGTTGCTTATTTTACAGCTGGAGAAACACATTGTTTGTGATTCGAAAATTGTTTCTGAAACAAAACAAAAACCGTGAGGAGTATATAGGGTACTTAATGCTTTAATTTAATTTCACAGTAATATCTGCTCTCCTAGAAATGATGTTTGGGGGTTAGATAGAAACTGTTCATTGCCTCAGAGAATCTCTGGATTGTTGTGACATTTGACTTTCATAAGGTTATTAACAAAGAGAAGCATGTGAATTCAGAATGAGCCTTAGGCTGTTTATTTTTGGAGTACAAACAGAGTGCCAACTCCCAAACTCCAGCCCAGCTCTGACTCATACTGTTGGGGGTCAACACAGGTGTCAACAAAAGATGATTTACTTCAATATGATTCTGTCTCTGGAAACAAAATCTTTATAGTGAGGTATGAATAGGTATTATAAGTGTATGTTTTTCCTCTCTCTTCACACTTGAAGGGTTCGTCTTACTCTTATCCACTCATCCGGAGGCAGGTGAGTGTTCAGAGGAGACAGAGTGTCATCTGCATCTGTCAGTCTGGGTGATGCTCCCCTGATGCAGTCAGGCATATGCAAGTGACACTTGTGATGTGATAGTCACTGACAGACCGGCTTGAAATATGTGTGACCAGAGGATATTCTCCTTGAAATAAGTGCGACAAAATGACAGCGGGTCATTTGAGAGTTTTGATGCTGTGTATTTGGACAAATTCAACATGATTATGTTATGCTAATGACAGAGGCCAATGCTGGGAAGTTATTTCTCGGTTTCCCTTGTCCCTGACCCAATCACTCCCTGCAAAAACACACATGCATGGAGAGAGACAAAGAAAGAGGGGGACAAAGAGAGCCAGAGTGAAAGAGAGGTCTTTACAGAGTGACCATTCTGGATACTTTCCAAGGGTTTTGTCAGTCACTATGGAGATTTGGAAAAAAGCCCCTGCAGCTTAATTCCTCTGTTGTTACTATGGCCGAAAGGTATCCAGTGGAAGCTCCGTTTCCTGAAATGAACGCCCATCCTTAACTTTTGCTGACCACCAACAGAAAAAACTGGAGCTTAAGAAAAACTGCTTAGAGCAGATGTAGAAAATGAAATTCCTCATGAACGGGAGCCAGCCGAAGATTAAATATCAAGGTCTTTATTTAGGGGAAAGCATTAATACAACACAAGTACTCATTTACAATTTACTTCTAAAGTAAAAGTCCAAAAGCAATACCAGCAGGATATAATGGAATATAAAAGTACTGCAGAGGATTATACGTTGTATTTTAATACTGATACATCAGTGCACATGCAGCATTTACTCCTGTAGCTTGTTTGTTACTTACTTTATTTGGAGCTTAAAGCGTAATCACACCTCAACCACAAAACTTCTGACAGTCCTATAAATACCCTCCTAACCCTCTGGTTCCCTTTGCGCTCACCCTTACCGCCCAACCCATTTCTTTAACCTTTTCTCCTCTCGTTCCTAGGGCCTGTTAGGGGGGGTCCATCAAACTTCCCCACAACGCAGCTTCAGACCCAAGAACTTTAGCCGCAATCATTCATTTTGTCAATATTTTAACGTATCTTGTTGATGGTGTGGTCCATGCTGGTGAAATACAGATAGGTAGTTATCGTTGTAACAGCCAGAAAAGTCTGATATTTCCATCTGTACATGTGTACTTATTTTCCACCACGAATAATAACATGACCATCACACACAGACTTGACAAAAGCCCATTGAGGCCCCCTGTGTCAGGATTTACAGCCTTCCTTTCTCACATTTAGATTTACCTCAGTCTGATCTCCATGCACTTAATGAGGTGCCACACAAAGACATTGTGCCGCAGCACTCCCTCCACTAAATCTAAGCCATGCCATGACCCACAAAGAAACCACCGAGTTAACCAAGTTATCAAAGATAAATAAAAGGGCGCAACAAAAAAACTATTGCTGCAAACTGCACACCACAAACTTTAGTAGTTTAAATAAATAAAATAAAGAATGATTTTCCTGTAAGAGTTCATCTCTGTTAACGGGAAAGCCCTTGAATCCATCTATTTTCTTGGTTTCAGCTCCGGCACATAATGTTGGGGACGATTGCTATGGCTACTGGATGCACGGGTCTGTGATTCACCATCATGGGAGATGAAACAAAGGATGCCTTTTTGCTTCCCAGTGCCTGTGGTTTTGAAGCGATGACACCCAGAAACAAGATTGAACCTATCTGTCCCATTACAGGCTGACTGACTCTGATTAATGTTGTTTCTTATTTGATGCTTCTTCTTGTCCTGTTCTACGATCTTTTTAATGAGCTCGCCTGCAGAGCTGTTGCTTTGGAGAGAAACAGGAACCTCAGCAACAAAGATAAAAGGACCAAACGATAAATTCCAAACATTGCCAAGAATGGGAGCTATTTGGCCTAAACTATGGCACTGGCAAACACGGGGGTACAAACAATAATTACGCCCTACTGTCGGCATTCTGTTGCTACAGTTAGGTGACAGATCAGCAATACACAATCCCTGCTCTGTCTGTGACAATCCCGGCCTCCTCTGTCTGTCTCTGTGGCCAACACTGGCAGAGCTGGCTCATAATGGGCCCGGGAGCAGGAATTTTTACAGCCCCCCTGCCTCTAAGTGAGTGTTGATCATGTGAATTTCCATTGCCGGATTGGGGTTCCACTGTTTACTCATACTGGGGCCTCTTTGTGGACCCTGTAGCACCTCCACCATTGATTTACAATCATTTACTATTATTACTATATTAACTATTTTGCATGTTTTTACTTATTGTGCATGTTTACTTCATTTCCCATTAGAATTTATTCTAAAGTCTGTCCCTTGCTAGGGAAATGTATATGTATAAAGAGTGCCTTACTGTTGAACTTAATGCCTATACATAGGTCTGTCACGTTTTTTTTTTTAAACTGTAATTCACCAGATTGTTTTCTATTTTCAAACTAGTTCAAACTGATTTCCATTTTCATCAGATTTCTGCTTCTCCCTCTGGAGCCACAAAGGTTGTTTTTTTTTAAATATCATATCCAGTTACCACAATATTTACTAGTTTGGTTCACGGCAGATTTGTATCCAAAATAACCTCAAAACTGAGTCTAAGTACATTTACACTCCTGAGACTTTATTGGATTTCTTAATGTGATTGAGTGAAAGAAAATAAACCTCCAGTGTTCTGCTTACTCACAGGTACTTTCCAAAATGTTGTCACAAGCAATAGTGTACTCAGTACTTTTGAGGTACTTTTACTTGGAGTATTTCAATTCTTATATTCCATTTTCAAGGTACAAAAAGAATCTTTACTTCAATATATCTATTTCACAGCTATAATTAGCAGTTAGAATTAAAATTAAGATTGAAAAAACATGATCAGTTCATTAAATAGAATGTTTTACTAACAGTAGCTGATTGTCTGAAAGACAATCTGACCTGATTAGACATTAATACATTGTAAATATCAAGTAATATGATAATATAACCCTGACAGGTGCCATTTAACATAATGAGTACTTTAATTTTAATATGTCATGTACGTTTTGCAATAGTTGCAGGACTTGAAATTAAGTATTTTAGTATTTTTTAGCATTAGATTTAGCCAGTTTTGACATAAGTAAGTGATTTGAATACTTCTTCCACCACTGCATACTCAGAAAAAAGACACAACTTGCCAGACAAAGCCAGATATTTAAGACTACATCTTTATTAGATTCTAGCCTATAGTGCTGTATTCATCCCTGCACAGTCATATCTCAGAGGCAACGTGCCAGCTTCATATCACTGTAGCCACCCGGACCCTCAAGGCAACAATGTGAAAATATCTCTGAAAGAAATATTTGTGCATTCAGGCTGTTATCAAGTCGACAAACATCATTAAAATCTCCTTTACATCGTTCATGTTTTGTAAAGAGCATAGTGCAGCCAGTAGCACCAGTGCAGTGTGTTTGGGAGGTGTAGAGTATCACTGGCTCAGCTCTGCTGCCTCTGCTGCCTCTGCTGCCCTGCGCCTCCCTTCACAATCACTGAATCTCAGCAAGTCAGCAGCACTGCAGCACCGACACCTCTGAACGCAGAGAGTGGAGGCACAAAGAGACAAATGCAGACAGTCAAGGAGAGAAAGAGCTTGTCTGACGTGATGTACGTTCATCATCTGCTGAAGGTCAATCTGAATACTGGGGAACTGCAATCGTACGCTGAAAGGCTTGCTGCAAACCTGCTAGTGGTTTGGTTGGATGACATTGATTTGTTCCCCCTTTCTTTATTGCACTCCCTGAGTGTGTGATCATCAAAGACGTATGTGTGTAGTGGGAATCCTGGACGTGTTCTATAAACCTGATTAAAGGACGTGAAGCTGCTGACTTGCACAGACTGATCTTCTCTTTCTCACTCAAGCATTGCACATACAGCATAATAAACTGCATGTATGGTATGTTCCAACACACATGCATACACACACCATAACTCACAAAGAAAAACTATTAACATGGGTCCATAAAATTGATTGAGAACCTCTGGAAAAGCAGTGTAATAATGTATGCGGAGTGTGTGTGTGTTGACACAAGGAGAAAGAAATTGATTAAATGAATGAATCAATTATAAAGCAGCAATTCACAGCACTGCATTATGTCAAAGCGACATAGTGATGCCATTTTATCCCCCTGTTTACACACACACACACACACACACATCAAAATCTTATAATTACAATAATGTTGATCAGACTCAAATCCCTCTTGTTCTGGGGATTCTATTATTAGTGGACAGATTTGGCAAACATCCAAAAGAAATCCTCTCAGCATCTCCTGACACTCACGCGCTGGTGTACTTTTAGGAAACCAATGTAATTATCCAAATGCAATTTCATCTCGTGCATTTGTGAGAGGTTTTCAGGTTAAAACATGATGTGACAGAACATGCCAGACAGGCTCACACATCCTTACTATGCTGTGCGCAATAACACTTTGGCCCAGTTTTGCAGGACTGTTATGGACCTGAAAGACAACCTTCCTGTGTTCAGCTCTCTGATTGGATTGTCAAGGTGTCACTCAAGTCACCGTTGATTCATTTGCATAAGGAGGAGACTATAAATAAGTAACGATCTAGGAAACGCCTTCCCAGGCGCACTCTGCTGATGCTGTCGGGGACAAGAGGAAACCTGAGGTATTGTATGCAAAGATACGAGCAAGATGTCTTATAAGTCAGTTCCACATTCTTCTTACAAGAAGATGTTTGGCGGGGAGAGAGTCGCGGCCAGGACCACCTACTCCAGCCGCCAGTACTCCAGCCCGGTGCGCACCACACGGGTATCCTACGGTCTCTCCTCCGCTCCGAACATCTACGCAGTGAAGACTCAAAGGCTCCGGAGCAGCGCAGCGATGCCCCGGCTGTCCTCCGAGAACTTGGACTTCTCCTTGTCCGACGCCATAAACAGCGACTTCATCACGAACCGCACCAACGAGAAGGCGCAGATGCAGTCTCTCAACGACCGCTTCGCCAGCTACATCGAGAAGGTGCGCTTCTTGGAGCAGCAGAACAAGATCCTGCTTGCGGAGCTGGAGCAGCTGCGGGGCAAAGGCACCTCCCGGGTCGGTGATCTGTACGAGGATGAGATGCGGGAGCTGAGGCGCCAGGTGGACCAGCTCACCAACGAGAAGGCCCGGGTGGAAGTTCACCGGGACAACCTGGCAGACGACATCGACAGGCTGAGAGAGAAGTAGGAGGCGTGACACTTTCTGTCCTCTGTTTGTGTGCTGACAAAGAAACTCCATACAGCTTTCTTATGATATATAGGCCCTATAAATCACATCAGTACATGCATGCGCCTTTTTTAGGTATAAACTTGTTATATAAACTTCAACACAGGCCTGATTTTATTCAGCTTCTTGTCATGAATATATGCCAGTCACTGCGCAAAAACCTGAACCTGGAAGTGCTGCTGCAGCTTTGTGTCCGAGCTTATCTGTCACAGAAATGTTTTCATGCGTGAAGAAGAAGTGGAGGCAGAAACAGAGCTGAGGGAGCAGAAAGAAGTGGTTGTCAGGATAAAGTGCCTGTTTATTCTTTTTATTTATTTTTTTCTATGTGTGCAGGTTGCAGGATGAGATTTCCCAGCGGGAGGATGCCGAGAGCAACATGCATAGCTTCAGACAGGTAAAGTATGATTCATGTAGTGAAATAAGGTGTTTTCACAATCAAGTGAATCTCTCTAACCCTACCTCTGGTTATTTAAGTGATTTAAAACCTTAAATTGATGACAACAAGATTAGATCAACCTTAATTATCTCCATGAGCCTCACTTCTGACAGTTATGTGGTGCGACTGTCCATTTTCCCTCTATCTAATTATTGCTCATGAGCTGCAGAGACAGGAATGCTCTGTTCTGATGCCACAACAGCAGATTCTAGCCATGATCCGAAATAGCTGTACAGCAGAACTGACCCCCGGTTCAATCAGGCCTGCAATGAGACGAGCCCTTTTTAAGTCTGACCGGTCACACTGAATGAGCTGGACTCAATGTGTGTGGACCCAATGTGGTTATCAGAGCGAGAAGACAAGCCACCATGTGATTCGGCTGTCTCATTCTGGGAGGGCAACAGGACATAAAGATCTCATCTCATTACCGGCTTGTCAAGGGTCTGGGTTTAATGGTGAATAATGAAGTGGTGATGAGTCGTGCAAATAGTTTCAGATGGGTGTCATGGCACAAAGAGACCCCACAAACACACCAAATAAATGAGGAGCACGTACATAGCTGCAGACATACAGCATAACAATAAACTTAAATCCTCCAATGATTATGTGCTTTTTAAGGTATGCAGTGAGTTATCAATACATTTTCACGATCATGACCTTGTCTATATGAATGGCAGGAAGGAAGTCCCTGTGGTCAGCCATGGTGGCACTCAGACAACAATACAGGGTCCACAGTAGGCACTCGCTCAGTCAGGCAGACAGTCACTGCTCCGGCCTCGGGCCTGTTTTGGGAAACCCTGCTGAATAGCACACTTTGTTTGTGGCATTAGAGCTGGGGCAAAGCTGCTTCATTTGCTGATACCTCAATTACCAGCCTGCCAACGCCCTGACAAAGCACAGCGGTGTGGTGCCACAGGGAGTGTGTACACAGGGGAGATGGAAGGGGATTAAATAAATTATAGGAGGATGTTTTTGGATAGAGTGACATGTTTTTTTTGTTTTTTTGATATTATCGTGTTTTTTTATTTTTATTTTACGGCCTTTTCAAGCTCTTATTGTATAGCGACAGCTGAAGAGTGACAGGAATGTGGTGAGGGAGAGACATGCAGCAAAGGGCCACAGGTCGGCTTCGAACTCTGGGCCGCTGTGGCAAGGACTGAGCCTTCGTACATGGGGTGGATGCTCTACCAGCTGAGCTAAACGACACCCTTTTTGCTTTATTCTTAAGTTAAATGTAAACTAGTAGGATTCAGAAATTACTGTATCTTAACCACGCAGTAACAGAGCGTCCAATAGAAGAACAAAAATTCCACTAAAAGATTTTCAAGTAAAGAATGCAGTTAGGTAATAAGAAATGGGATTAAGGACCTCTTGAACAATGCTTTGTGGTTCTGGATGTTTTGCAGTGCCTCCTTTAATAAACCAAATTCCTTTATATAGTGATGGAAGCACTAAATTATAAAAGACCTTTTCTCTAGAGGTAAGGACAGACAGGCCTGAACTATAGAGCTTGTTTTATCGTGCAGTAAGTGGCTTCAAGCTTCACTGGACAAACTCCTTGTATTCGGATACTTCACTTAAAAGTGAAAAAAACTCAAAATACTCAACTATTATAGTTCAAAGTTTTATTTAAATTAAACTAAGTATCAAAAGTAAAACTACTTATCATGCTGAAACACTCTTCAGAATATTATCAGTAATATTTTTTACTAAAATAGCCTTCTTTTTTTTTTTAGCAATTTATGCACTACTAGTTTAACTGTAATGCATGTTTTGCATATGCATATTTTATAAAACTCGTCGTATGTTTCGCAGGTAAAATCTTAATCTGAAAAGTGATTATTAACATAAATATAAGAATATAATGTATAAGAACTGTAGTGGCATACAGTCCTTCCCTCTAAAATGTAGTGGAGTAGAAGTAGAAAGTATACAATGCAAATCCTCAAGTAGTTTTTCAGTAAATGTACTTAGTTACTTAGTGTGTAGTCAAGGGCTGCAGCCTGAAAAGTGCTGCAGTGGATACGATCACGAGAAAACTCCCAATCGCTATCCGCAATGACACTCGCCACGTGTCTACAGTTGATTTTTATTGGATGCATGTGTTCGTGACCTTGCCTCACTACACAATGGGTCGTTTTGTTTACGTGGCTGTTGTGTGAGTGCGCCTGTGCAGCATGTGGAAGAGCATTTTTTTTCCCTATGTCAGCAAACACATAATGCATAACCACCTTCCAATATGTCACGATACCACCTTCACAAGCCGCCTTATTAAGAGTCAATGTCATGACACAGGATGTGGACAATGCAGCCCTTGCCAGACTGGACCTGGAGCGGAAAGTAGAGTCACTCCAGGATGAAATCAACTTCCTCAAGAAGCTGCATGATGAGGTAAGCTTCCTCTTTTTGTCTCTGAAGCTGAGTCAGAGCACTGCGGAAACACTGCACATGTACCGTTAACAAGCTAAAGGCATCCTAAGAAGAAATACTGGGCCAAATACTTTGTTGAGTAATTTGTTAATCTGCCCTGAGTACCAAATCAGTAAGATTTAATGCTTCAGAGAAATGTTAATACAGGCAGGAAAGACTGCATACAAGTATACACAAACACACTGAAATAAATTATCTATGTACTATTAATACTGTCCTCATCATCATCATCATCATCAAGTTTTGGTACATACCCGTTCTGTTGATTGTATTGCAGGAAATGATTGAACTGCAGAACCAGATGCAGCAGCAGCAGCATGTGCAGGTGGACATGGAGATGGCTAAACCTGACCTGACAGCTGCTCTGAGGGACGTCCGTATGCAGTATGAGAACCTGGCCTCCAAAAACATCCAAGAGTCTGAGGATTGGTACAAATCCAAGGTAAAGATTTGAAGTTGACTTAAAGTTGGAGAGAGAGAAAAAAAGGTTCAAAATCAACATCATAAACAAAATAAAACACATCACACATTCTGCACATTTTAGATCCATAAAGTTTAATAAAGTTGACTGCAGTACCTTTGGCTTTTGGGACATTTTAGTGTCTTTCAGCTATTTGTTTTGGTTTTCTAACTGGCAATTTTCAAAAAAAGCTTGAGCGTAAACATGTACAAAATCTTCATACACATGCCCAGAACTAAATGGCTGACTAAGTGGTGAATACTGAGGTGCATTAAGCAGCTGATGAGACAAAACGTTTTCTCAGGAATTGGTGGAGACCAAAAACAAAGCTAGAAGAACCGTGAATATTGGATTTATATTCATCAGGTGGCCAGAAACACAACCCCAAATGAATGATTGATGATTGCTAGTTTGATTAATACATAGGCAACCATTTGTAATTCAAATTCAAGTCAACTTAAATTAAATTGAAGGGTTATTTTCTTCTTCAAAAGACGTTAAGGCATATATGAAAACACTGAACGCTGGTTCAGTAAAGTACAACAGATTGGAGTGAACACAGTGTGTAACGATTGTGGCCACATCTTTCATCGTTCATTCACTCTTTCCTCCCTCTCTCTGTGTTTGTCACTGTATTTGCCAGTTTGCTGACCTCACTGAAGCTGCCGCCAGGAATAATGATGCCTTGAGACTTGCCAAGCAGGAGGCCAATGACTACAGACGCCAAGTTCAGGCGCTTACTTGTGAGGTGGACGCCCTTAAAGGAACTGTGAGTATGCAACTTTAGGCTTACACTGTATTCGACAAATGGTGATGCAATAGCCTGGTATCAAACAAACAGAGCAGGAAATAAACTGCATGCATTTTAACAATGACACAGCAAAGAGATTAATATCTAGGGAGAGATTATTTTCACATATCACCCTGGTATCATGATTTTAATTTGAAACGAGTTATTTTCACTGCCCAAGTGTCATTTTGTTCCCTCTTGGCTGCTGTCCCAGAATGAGTCCTTGGAGCGCCAGATGAGAGAGGTGGAGGAGAACTTCTCCCTGGAAACTGGCGGTTACCAGGACACCATTGGACGTCTGGAGGAGGACATTCACAACATGAAGGACGAGATGGCACGTCACCTCCGGGAGTACCAGGACCTCCTAAATGTCAAGATGGCCCTGGACATCGAGATTGCCACCTACAGGAAGCTGCTGGAAGGAGAGGAGAGCAGGTAACGGACAATGCACATGTGCATGCTGTCTGAGATTCAACAAAGATACAGATATACTAATTTGTACATTATACTTTCTCCGTTTTCAGAATCACCACCCCACTGCCAAGCTTCTCATCTCTAAGCCTGAGAGGTAGGATCACGTCGTGCATGTTGCTATCACAGGAGGAATGTTAGTTTAAGTTATTATATTGCCACAACACAATATTTTTCCTTCTTAGAAACAATGATTGATTCCAAACCTCATATTGAATCCACAACAACCAAGAAGGTTCTCATCAAGACCATTGAGACTAGGGATGGTCAGGTAGAATCCACTTCAAGTGATTTTCAATCAATGAAGTAATTTTCTGAACGTCCTTCGAGCTCAGACTCACAACTCATCACCTTTCTCTGTCCTCTACATCCTTGTTCAGGTGATCAACGAGTCAACCCAGAACCACGATGACATGGAGTAATAATGTCTTTGTCTTTGCCAAACAATCAACTAAAGCAATATGAAGAAACACAATTCACCGGGGCTACAAGCAAGCAAACAAACCAACAACACACACACAGCTTCTAAAAGTGCCTTTATATGTGATGATCCAGTAAGCCTGTTAGTTGACACAGACTGTATTTTGCTTCCTTCCTTCTCCTTCTGCCGAGATCTTTTCTTTTGTCACATTTGTTTAGACACAATAATGAAATCAGCACAACACAGAAATCTTTATTGAGGTCTACAAAAATCTTTCTTTGTAACCAAAGTAGTATTTTTGATCAATACAGCATGCACACTCCGGGAAACCTGTATGCTAATGATGTCACAATTGCCTGTACGCAGCAATAAACCATAAAGACCGTAACTCAGTACTGTGAGTGAGATGTAATACTTCATTATGGTAATGAAATAACATTAGATAAAATGATTCCGTGTGGAAAAAGGAAATGGTGATCATTATATCTAATGAATGAACTGTAAAAAAACATTTGCATGTAATGAAATCAGTGAGGTAAAACCATCAAATGCATCAGCTGTTTCAAGAGGAGAAACTTATTTTAGACTAAAGTAAGTTGTATTAACATGATGGCAATGGATTTTAAGTTTTTGAAAGCAAATATAAAACACCAAAGACCATTGGAAATTAGTAGATTCAGGCAGACTGGCCTCACTGACAGCCAGATTAAGTTGATCAGCAGTATGTCAGGATTGGATATTTATAATCCATGGAGGTAAATTATATTTCCATAACTCTTTTCTAAAGGTTGTAAGGACTAATCTGCAAGACAGCTCCTTTTCATGCAGGAGCTTTGGTAGAGTCCTCAAATTGATTTCCCAGCACCGACTGCTGAGAAGAAGTATTAGAAACACTCTACAGCATAATACTGATCCAGTGCAACATCACCACGAACTGCAGCCATAAAAAGTTACATTTCTGACAAATTGTCAACAAAAGCACAACAATACAAACTTCACAAAGAGTCATTTTTTGCAGAGTTTTTGTTTCGTACTGCATTAGGTTGTACGGGTGTAAAACTAGTGCGGTATCACACTTTTGGTTTGCCAGTTCGAGTTTGAACAATCAACTCAGCTTTCCTGCCAACATGGATAAGTGTTCAGAAAAGATAATTTCACTGTGAACACTGTCATCTAATACTGAAAGTCATGTGACATGATTAAAAGAATGACTTCTTATATTAAGTAAATATTGATCAAGCTCAACAGCTTAAATTAAATCATTACAAAGTGGTGATATGTAATAATAATGTAATATAAATACTCTCATTGCATAATAAGATCTAATGTTCTGCGGACATTTACTTAAGTACTGTACTTTAAGCACAGTTTTCAGATACTTCTACATTATTTCTACTTTTTAATTCAATAAATACATATCTGATTGCTGTAATAACTTTTCAGATGAAGAGTTCACCAGTAAAACGTGTTTGCTTTTTCAAATAATGATGTATAGTGATAGATACCCAGTATATAAAGAAGTTTACATTAACTCCACCTCAACTGGTTTATAATGTTCCTTACACATTTAGGCATCAATAATAACACTCAAATACTATAATACAATAATATGATCTTGAAATTGAGCGTTCTGCTGCATGATGATACTTTTACTTTGATACTATAAGAGTATTTTGTAGATAATACTGCTGTATTTTTATTTAAATAAGATTGTGAATGCAGGACTCAGGAGTCATCTGTCAGAAGTAAAAGATCTGAATACCTCTGCCACCACAAAGTACAAACAGATGACATTAAGTAAAACGAAATGTCATAAGCTTGACAAGATTATGTTTTATAATCACATACACTACTCACAAAAAGTTAGGGATGTTCGTCTTTCGGGTGAAATTTGAGAATGCACCTAAAATGCATTTACAGGTGAACTTAATTTGACCTTCTCTAAACATTTGGATGTACATGTCCTACTGTTGAATGTTTCAGTACTCATTGCATAACACGCTGTTCTCTAACAAGGTGATTAACGGCAAAAATCTATCTGATCCATGAATCGACCACTAAATGTTCCGGTTCAATGACGGTTTGTATTTAAACAGTCCTCTTCATCATGCTGTTCACATTTTCACATCACAAGAAGTCCAAGATCCAACAGCGCCTGGCCATTGCAAGGCTTCAAACAGGATGACGATACAGTATTCAGAGGGAAGTTGCATCAGTGTTATCAGCAACTTGCAATAGTTGTGTTTCAGTAAATGATTTGAGATGAAGAAATCACCATTGCATGCTTCTAGTAGAACGCCCTACTTTCATAATATAATATCACTGAAGCATGAACTTTTTACATTTTCCATAAATTGCACCCTGAAAGTCGAATATCCCCAACTTTTTGTGCATAGTGTAAATATCACCCTTCACAGGTGACTTGTTCATAATATTAAGATCAATGATGCAGCCTAGTTTGTTGTTATATTTGGTTAGAATCAGTGTACTGACTTATTCCTATTAGATGTAGTATTAATGCAGTATTAACTCACTGAGAGCCTGCTGTACTTAGACTGCCATCTGTCGGTGATTAATGTCAACTAAACTAGCTCCAGCGGTGGGCCATGATGAACTGGATCAGCAGCTTTAGGTGGGTAGGTTTTGTCAGAAGTAGCCAAGAAGGTTCATTAAATCACATTTTATTGTGTCGTTATCACATCTCGCGATACTTTATCTCAGAAACGTTAAAACGTAATTTTAACAAAGGGAAGGGATTTTTTTAATTATTATTATAATTTATATTAGTCGTGTTTAAATGAGTTTAAATGTGTGTTTTTTTTTTAATTCATTTTAATAATAACACCCGGATAATTGCCGGTTAATTAATGTCGCTTGTTTATTCGCCGGTCTGCCCCGAGAGATCAGTGTGTTTGTCGACAAGAGCAACTTTCTCCATGTGACGCGTCTGTCGGAGGAAAAACGCAAGTCGAGGGAGACATGCCGGCATGATCCGGCTCTTTTTTTTCCGGTTCATTTTCGGTGTCGTTCAGTCGGTTAACGTCGCTTTAAAAAAAAATGATATAAGGAGATAACGGTTTGTTAGTGACAGATGTGGGTGTGTTTGTTTTTTTCAATTGGCGAGTGGAACAAAAATTGAGTTTTGGTGTGGAGTTAAAAATGAAACTCGCATTAACCGATTCCGACTGAAGCTTTTACCTTTTCTTTTTGTTGTTGTGGGAATGG
Organism: Larimichthys crocea; assembly: GCF_000972845.2. Taxonomy (NCBI): domain Eukaryota; kingdom Metazoa; phylum Chordata; class Actinopteri; family Sciaenidae; genus Larimichthys; species Larimichthys crocea. Next base: position 9,767,403 of record NC_040012.1, read on the forward strand.
GCTCGGTGACTTCTGCTCTAACAAGGACAAGAAACGCTTTGGTTAAAGTGGGTTCAGAGCCGGAGAACCATGATCCGGAGAGGAGCCAGTCCGCTCCAGAATCGGACCGGGCGAGGAAGAAGAGCGCCCGGTTCAACGTCTCCATCCAAACCGGACGTCAGAGTTCCCGACAGTCGCTGTCCGAGGTGCTGAGCAGACAGGACTCGGACGGAGTCAAGCAAACTTCCAAGAAGAAGGCGACAGAGGGTGAGTTTACCTCAGTACTTAAAGTATCTAAACATGTACTTCATATACTTAGTTACAGTACATGTTCGACTGTGCACATGAGGTGATGGAGGTCTCCTCATCAATCTGAATTTTTCATGCTGCCACTGTGTTACTTTATACTGCACATCTCTGTTGTTCAGGTCTGTAGATGAGACTGGTCACTTCAGAGGATTACTGTGAATATGATACTGGGGGTGGAAAAAAATAAATAAATAAAAAAACGTATTCACTGAATGAATGCTGAGCTCTTTGAAGACCAGCCTCAATGCAACATATCTCCACTATACCAAAGCATCTCTTTGATGTCTGAGGTGTCCCTTCAGACTGAAATAAAACCAAATTGCAGTCCTATTCATTTTTTTTTTAACATATTCATACGCGTTAGGTTGTTGCTATTGGAAATAGACAAAGTTTGAACTAATCAGCATGAGTTGTCTGGTGAATGCACGGCAGAAATGAGATGCTGGTGATGTTAATCAAGACATTATGCAGTTTATGGGAGATAAAAAAAAGGTGAAAAGTTTTTCCGGCAAAAAGAACTGTCTGATCCTTTGTGTTACTCAGTGTTTCCTTCACCTTCATCCTGTTTATCTGCAACTCCCCACTGCTGTCCCCTCTTGTTCCAACTCCCCGCATATCCGTCCCAGAGGAAAATACTCCTCCCTGGCTGACTCTTAAAATACCATCTGTACTGTGGCGTTTCCATGACCGTGTGACAGTGTAGACACCCGTTGAGTTTCCTCCCCGGTCCCCAGTGATGTTCATGTGTGTTGAGGAGTCTCCTTCTGACTGTACACTCATCTGTTTCCTTCTAAGGAACAAAACACACTTACCTCATGATCAATTTATCTATTGGATGTTCAGTCTTAGACAGTCCCAGTGGTGTCAACTACCGCTCTATAGTTGTGTTAGTTAAAAGATTGCGGAGAACAGTTTGACATCTTCTCTAATAACTTTAGACCACGGCTGTTATCCGAGCTGCCATACCAAATGAGACCACACACAATTAAATTGGATGGATTGTTTTGAACAGTGCCAGCTACCCTGAATACATGACCAGTGTAACAGGAGCTTTATGGGAACTGTCTTAGAGTCAGACACATAATCAGGTGTATAGAGATAATCTATAATAGTGATGCTGAAGAGCTGCAATTACCCTGCAGTTGATTGCAGTATTGGCACAAGAACTAGGTCACATTTGAAGAGTTTCCCGTGGTGTACGAGGAGCTAGAGTCACTTTAATAACGTATATTAGTCATACTAAATGATATTTTAAAAGAAAGCAAGTCTGGATGAGAAATAGTGGAGTAAAGTTTGAAACTGCACCGTTACGCATTGTTGAGGTGGATGATTGTACCAGGTCTGCAGTCTTGTTGGTAGAAATCATTGTGACTTATTTCAACTACCATAAACTATACATACATTAGTGTTTTTGGAATGGCAGGCGAATGTACAATACTGCTGCTGCTACTGTATCTACCAATATACAACGATGCATATTTCATTAATTAATTAAGAGGCATCAGCTGTCTTATTGTCTGGAAATATATTTTGTAAAGGGATACTACCGTAGATCTAATGGCGCTGTAAAAAGATAATAGAGTATAGAGGAAACACAAATCAATGAAATAATTAATGCATTCAAATTTTAATAATACAACAAACCTGGTGGAAAGTTTGTCGATCAATGGCAATAATCTGGTCTAGTGCTGACTAATCATTTGAGTGTGTAAAATTCATTCAAAAGTCACTGATTAATAGTGTTTGGTTTGCATGTAACATGTCACATTAATGTGTTGAATTGTTCTATTGACAAAATACTCAATAATTTATCACAATTTATTCTTTTGTGGTTTCATAGTTTCATGTTTGTAAGGAAAATGTTTGCTTCATGTTAATACAAAAGCACATTATTTCATCAGAACCAAAAACTAAAACCATGCTGTGAGACGACAGAACAATCTATCTATTACAAGCCCAGTGGCATGTGATGCAGCTGTGACACATGTCATAAGTAATTCATATCAATTCAAGATTGACACTGGATCCAGCAAGCGTGCCCCATATGGCAAATATGTTTTCCATCTGTTCCTTCATCTTCACATCTCATTCTTTCATCTCTGCCTCACAGTGGGGAAGAGGACCTATAGAGAGCAAGGAAAGGATGCAGGTGAAGGAAGAGAAGAGGAGGCAGATAGCTGTCTTATTGTCTGGAAATAGGTGATTTATGCCCATATGTGACTAAACTGCATTTGTAAATTGCACTCAGTACCGACATTTTGTGTCAGTACAAGAAGAGGTGTGATGTTCATGTAGCAAGGTGAAAGGTAAATGTAGAGGTCAGGCTGGTGAGCTCCAGTGCAGTTTGGAACAAGATCTATCTACAGATGGCGGTAATGCACCAAGAAATGCAGCAGAAAAGACTGCTAGTTAGCAGGATTATTTTCAAACTTTAAGAAAAATCAACTTTGCAAATGTTTTACAAGGAAGGAAGTGCATTCAACACACAACTGTCAGACGTTAAAGACACACACAATGTTTTTAGGTGAGTTTACATCAACTTTTGCTCCACAGCGTTCCTTTTCTTGAGTTTCATTTTGTGCACGGGTGTATAAAGACACGTTCAGGTGTGACACACTTTAAAAACACCATTGCCTACTGGTGATTGTCATATTGTGGCTCAGAGGCAGAGTGGGTTGTCCACTAATCAGAAGATCAGTGGTTTGATCCCCTCTAGTTGCATGTTGAAGTGTCCTTGGGCAAGATACTGAATTTTGTTTTTAATCTCAGAATCAGCAAATCTTGTTTCAGCAAAATATGCCATCAGGGTTGTGCTTGTGTTTGATATGAATATTAAAATCATGCACACGTATGATCATTCATATGGTAAACAGTCTGTTTGTAAGAGATGTATTTTAACTACAGAAAGAACAACAACAGACTTCTTCTCCATTCTCTGCAACAGAAAACACATGATTCAGTGAATAGACCTTTTTTCACAGCAGCCACTTTGACATGAAACAGGAGGATAAACACAGGTGTTACCAATGATACTAATTAAGGTTCTGTTCAGGTCAAACCGAGTCGGGGTGCTGTTCTTGTGCATGTTAGCTCACCACAAAGGTCCTGCCACGATAAATTGAATTGAACCTTAATTAGTATCATTGAAAACACCTGCGCTGAAGCGTTGCGTCGTTTTTACAATCAACGCTCATGGCAAATGTCGGACTCTGGAGTCTGGAGCTGTCTGGCCTCTGTAAGTACTGTAATAATTTGCACATCCTTCTGCGTCTCTAAACACTACACGTGTGACATTTTCATAAAAAAGAGCACAATTGGTGTAGTTTGCTGACTCCATCCCAAAAAAAAACAACAAAAAAAATACTGATTAGTTGCTTTGGTCTGTTGCAAGGAAGATGTCTGGTGTGAGTAAGATGTCTGGCTCTAATCAAAAGGTTTACATTTGTTTGGCCTGCTGACCTAACACTCACCCAACCGGTTTTGCCTCTTTGATCTGGAACCATGCTGGTGCAAAAATCATTAGCTAAACTTGTGTGCTGTTTTTTTTTCTTTTTTCTCCGTTTTCATCAGGGTCTCGGTGCAGCAGGATTCAAATGACAGTTCATGTAGTTCTCTGTTTTGTCAGCTCATTTCCCTCAGGTTTCCAACGCCAGCTAACATTACCCTTAAAGGTGCCTCTAATGAGTATTTAGCAGGGGAAAAGGCAAGCTCCATGGCACCCTGTGTGTCTTAATTACATGACTGTGTCACTGTAGTGACAGTGGTGTGGGGACTGACAAAGTGTGTGTCGCTCCACAGTCTAGGGGAGTCCTCTAATGAGCTTGTTTTTCTGTTTGATTGCGTAGTTGTTGTCTTGAATCATTTTGTGCTACTGGGACACATTACACAGTCAAAAAGTCCCAGAACGATGTAATGTTTGAATACATTACACAATAAAATGACAGTGAAATGTCAGCTCTTTAGCATCCATAAAATGAGGAATGTGTCTTACATAATAATCTGGTTAGCTGTAGTGATTTTATTGTATTGTATTTATCTGAGAGTCAACATATCATATAGACCTTTACTTGCCACAAATACAAATGGAGCTGTTAAAGGACTGGGATTCATTTGTTGCAAGAGAATATTACTAATCCTTAAGTTAGTCCTCCCCTCGCCTTTATCTTCACCACTAATTAATGTCTATCTGGGATGGCCTTTCCTGGTGTTTGATGACCAGATCAAAGGTTGAGTGTTACTCAATGAACATACAGCAAACAGCAGGTGTGTTTTTGTGCATACAAAGCCAGCAGTAGCATCTGTTTGTTAAAAAAAAAACAGCAGTTTTTACAGTAAAAATTAAAGAAATAAATGCTACGACAAATTCACATTGGAGTTACAACTTTTGCAAACATCCCATCCAAAGTAAACGAGTTCAGCCGCTTTTGTATTATTCCATCAAGCACTGCCGGCACAGATGCTGAGGGAAACACTGGAGATCGCAGTAAAATAACTTGAGTATACATACTATAAAAACCACACTAGCGTAATGAGTGCTATTTGCTATATTAACCCCTTGTCATCCTAAGTGTAATGTATGCAATGGATAGCTGAAAGGCTTCCCTGTTGCCTAGTGACAGTGACGTACCTCGAGTATTGACCCTTGAAGAAAATGGATCTCGTCAAGGACTCGACAGATGTACATATGTATGGGTATAGGATACATCTCTCAGAGCAGTTGTTACCACACGCGCCTTTTGAAATGTGCTCTGGCATTAAAGCCAACATGCATCAGATCAGATACTGTGTACTCAAAATTTTTGGGACACGTTCAGTATATGTGTTGTTGATGCTGTATCAGCAGCCCGGAGTCACTCAAATACAGAAGTCCCTATGAAATGGCACACACTGACACACTGGACCTTTAACTCTTGTTTATGTTGTCTATTTTGGTTCCAACTGCTGTTTTCAACCAAGCTGACCAATAGCATTTTCTCCTGTGAAACTACAAGACTGTAATGTTCATGAGACCTTAAGAAAGCTCCCCATTGGAGAAAATAAATGACTTGCTTACAATATTCTTGTGGCTATGAATGTGAAGCTTGTCGTGAAATCTATCCAATAATTTCCTTTTGTTTATCTGGGGACGGGTGGTGCTGGTTGGTTGATTGGTTGTTGGCTGAAGTTTGCATTAGGGTCTTTAAAATGAGCAGGGTTTATCCTCTAGGAACATGTGATTTTGGCCTGAGGGTGGTGCCAGAGGAAAGCTGATGAAATGTCAAAAATGAAGAGGGTTTATGCTGTAGGAAGCATGTGAAATGTGGCAACAATAACTGTGGATACTTTGAAGTCACTGTAGCATTTATGAAAAGTCAGAGGGTTAGTTCTCTGGGGACTATGAATATCCATAGTAAACATCATGGAAATCAAACTCTTTCATACCTTCTGCAAATGTATGTGATGCTAGATAAATATCTTTTGTAGTATCCAAAGTGGAAAGTCTTTTTTTTTTCCCATTTATTTTTCCGAGTAGATTGTGATATTTCTTGTGTACAGGTGACAGCCATAGACATTAGAATTCATCCTCCACTGTCCATGAATGGAAAAATCCTGCTGTTGACTGAAAGTGTTAAAAGAGACTGACAAACCAGCAAACTGCCAAACGCCTCCACCTTGCATTTGTACCTACTGAGGCTTTTCACACAATGTTCTGTGAAAAGGCTGCAATGGTTTACAAGGTAATATATGAAGTTGCAGAACATCATGTAGCCTTCGAAACCCTCATGAAAATGGAAGCAGAAGCACACTCCTTCAGTTGAGTGTGTTATATAATCTCCTCACTAAACCCAAATGCATTTAGCAGGAAGCTTTAAACGTTCTGCAGCAAATTTTGACCATGATATTGACACTTGAATGCATACTCCTGTGAAATAAACTCTTAAAGATAATCTTGACCTTTTATGGCTTCAGTTGAAGTCTCAGGTTTCACAGATTTTGTTTAGACCCACAATTCATGGATGCATTTAATATTGTGGACAATACTCTGCAGTAATATGATACCACTAATCATACTGGCGCAACAGTGGCCTCAACAGGCTATTCATATTTAAATGTAGCAAGCAAATAAAAGCTTAAAAACACAATGTGACCAGTCTGAGCCTTTCAAACAAATGGTTACCTGCGATTCTGCTGACAAAGGTAAAGAATAATAAAGTTGCAGTATTCCCACACATGGCCTCATTAACGTAAAAGCTACCCTGGAACAGGCGGGCACTTGATGTTGCACAGCGAGAGTGTTGCAAAATTAGGATCCTCACAAATTGCTACATACAGTGTGAATTGGAGGCAGGGGAGAGCAGGGTGACAGGAGAAAGAGAGGATAAAGAGCTCTTACTGTAGCTCGCAAAACAAAATGAGATGAGTGTAATTATCTAACAAGTGTATAATGTGTCCGCTGGAACTGTACTGAGTGACTCCAACTGGCTTTGCAATAATTGGACAGATGCACTGATTGCGATCGATTTCCTTTTTCACACACATCTTAACTAGAAAGCACGCATTAATTACGGCATATTGTGATGTCCTTATTTGTGTGTACATTATCTTTGGTTGACAGATCAAGTATTATTTAATAACCGGTAAATACTCACAGAGATGACACTCATTTCATACTCACCAGAGTATGATTGAACATTACCACTGAGATTTGTAGCCACACAGACCTCATGTAGCCTTTATTAAGTGTTTATAGAGTGGAGACATGTTACAGTAACTCTTTGAAATCCCCCCTCTTTCTTATCATATTACTTAGATTATATTCAGGGTTGGCAAATCACTTTTAAAATAACTGCAGAAGTATGCCTAGGCATTATAAAGTGGAAGAGGATAATGCTGTTTCATACTAATCAAAGTGAACCCAAGTTTATTGGTTCATTACAAATCAAGTTGCTAGTGATATCAGTGCAGTCTTTCCCCGCCTTGTTCATCGTCCCTGGAGTCAGAGTCCACTGGAGCCCCTGAAAATATTGAAGTTCTCCATGCCTCTTCTGAGACAGACCATCGAATTAGCTACATTAAGTGAACTGTTGCTCCCGCTCACACTGCGTAGGTGTGATGGACTGTCATCCTGGAGAGATATGACAGAAACTGAACTGAACCGAATGCTGGAAAATACAATCATATTTAGAATAATGTTACTGTTACAGTTTATCTGTTTGCGAATCACCCCATCAACCAACACCACAAAGCAACCAACGCCAGACTACTAGCCAAGACACAGCCAGCTGGCCAACGGCAGCTTGGTTTAGTTACAGCTACTTGGTCCCTGCCTTGCGTGGCCCATGGCTAGTATAAAATAATTGTTAGTTATTATTCTTTTGGCTAAACCAGTGCTAGCTGACAAAGTAAACTACTAATGGCAAAGCAACCAGTTTAACAGCTAGAACAGCCGTGGATGCATTAGCTGACGTAATATACCCAGGACTGTATTTTGCTATAAGCATACATTACCCAACTGAAATGACGATATCACACAATATTTCGCTTAGCAGCGATATTAGTTTTGGCTTTGGGTTTGAACTGTTGACATTGTTAGGAGGCGGAGAGAGAAGGAACCAAAGAGCACCCAAACATCGTTGTTTCTGTCATTAGAAACCAAGGAATTTGTGGAAGAGCTACTTTTTTTTAAAGTTATATTGAAACCTGCTCACCCATTAGCACAAAGAAAAAGTGATTAATACATACAATAAATGTGTAAGAATCTCACATATAGCATCTTTAAATAAAGACAGATGACCAATGGAGCGGCAAAAAAAAACAACAACTAATAAATGAATTAAACACAAATGACTGAGATATAGCTGCTTGTACTGGCTGTTGTCCATCATCTAGTATCTGTGAAGTGGAAAAATGATTTTTAAACGGATTTATAAACCAAGAATGAAAAGAACCATGAATGAATGTGATATTTATAGTAGTTCAAATAAGTAGAGAAAATGCTGCATTTAATGGCTGTTATTAAAGAAGTAGATCAAGGAAAGCACAGAGTGGGAAAAGAGAAGAACCAACACAGAGAACATACTTTTAATTTAACACTGTTAAATTAAATTAAACCCTGCATAAAGTGTAACGAGGCAAAGAGTTTGCTTTCCTGTTATATCATAGAGGAGTGAGCAATATAAATAAGGAATTAAACAGGCACTCTGTACATAAATTAAGTATGAAATGAGAATTAAAAGACATTATGTCTTCTGATCTGAGCGCGTGTGTTGTTATAAGCACGTCCACTGAATTAAAGGGATGGCGTGAGAACAGGCGAGAAGCCTTCATAAAGAGCACTCGCGGACACTAATCAGTGGGCAAGAAGAAACACGTAAAAATTCCATGGCTAAATGTCAGATGGCGCTAATAAGAGGAGCTTTTTATCCTTTGTTGATCTGGGCGGTGCAGGTGTGTCCGTTTATGTGCGTAGGTGAGGAGATGTGTGTCGGGTAAAAGAAGTTGAAATAAGCACAGCACTGAAAATAATGAAGAAAGCTGTGTCCTTGCTCCGGTGTCATTTGCAGTAACAGGAAAAAATAAATAAATCTGTGGCACTTTATGCACTCTTATAAATATAACCACTTATCCGGCTACTGTCGAGCTTGATTTTTTCTTTTCAAAAGAACAGTATGTAAACTCCTAATGGGCTTCATCTTTCTGTGCCTGTGTAAATAACTCCTCCTGCTGAATGAAAAGCAGTGGCATTGATTTAGTGACTAGTTTTGACTCAATACACATAATCACTCTCCCGCTATCTTTTCTTTCTACCTTCTTCTTCCCTCTCAGTGCTCACACATCGATGCACGTGTGGCAGAATATGATTTTAAAGCTTTGAAAAACTACAATAGGCATGTGCTGCACAAACTCTGAGCTCATGCTTTTGCTATTATTATTATTCTTGACAGTAGGAGGAGTCATGTTCATTTAAAGACCTCTAGAGATGTCCTCTCCTCCCGTCTACCACTACCACCACCATCACCACACACACCTACTGTACCTCTTGGGGAGGAGAGATGAAGAGAGAAAGCTGGGAGGGAGGGGTGGAGGGAGAAAGAGAGACGAAAAACAAATCAAGAGCCATAAGCTCCTTGAAATGAGCTTGTTGAGGTGTGAGAAACGGAGAGAGGGAAAGAAAAGATATGTACAACAAAGACAAGGAGGTGGAAAAGGACTCCAAAGAAATTCTACAGCTTGGCGTCTGAAGTGGTGAGTCTTTGACAGTTCTCCACCGGCGCTCGGCACTAACGGGAGTCGGAGGACTACATTTTTTTTTTTCCTCTCCAGGAGGAGAGTTACCCAAACGAAACTGAAACAAGACACCGCAACTGACCAGAGGCGTTAAAACAGATTAAAAGACGCAAGGGTGACCGGAGGGGTGCCAAAGCAATGGAAGCTGACTCTAAGAAGCATCGATTTAGGAAGGGTCGGAGTGCCACTTTCAGCATTGACGGCTTTAACATCACCATCGGTAAGAATTTGCAGGGTAGGCAGAGCAGAAGGAAAGGTTAAGTGTGTTTGCATGTGAGCTAGATCCACGAAAGTGTGTGTGACAGGAGCAGAATACACGTGTGTGTGTATGTGTGAGAGAGTGTGAGGCAGAGCACTGAGGCGTTTGGCACCAAACACTGTGACATCGTTAAACACATCACATTTCAGTCTCTCTGCACAACTCGCCACATTTGTCCGTTCTACTGAAGTTGATGCTTTCCTCTGTAATGCAACTACACCATGGAAACAAGGGGGCTCCAGACTAAAGCTGTGTGCTGCTGACGTCACCATGAATTCATTCTATTGTCTTGACAACCAGAGTGTTGATGAACTTATGTGCCACTTGCCTTGTTTTTTTTTTTCTGACTTTTTTTTTTTTTTAGTGTGTGGCAGCACTTGTGAAAACTCAGGAGCAGAGTGTTGAAACAGTGTTGGAAACAGAGTGACGAAGATGATGCTCAGTGCTGGAGGCTGTAGAGGAGCTGTCCTCAAATCTGGTGGTAGTTTAAGAGAAGTTGTGTGACAGCTTTGACGTCCACGCAGCAATGTTAATGTCACAAGTGCGATGATAAACAAACTGTGCTGTCTTAGTGTTGCTCAGTCTTGTTTGGTACTGATAATAAAATGGGAAGTTTGCTTGAAACTTCTACCCTGAAGCTTACTTTGTTTTACAAATGAAAGGAGACCACTGATAAATTTACTAATAACATGCAGTTAAATCATGAAATGTAGAAAACTCGCGCTGCACCCTGATCAGTGATGTCACAGCAGGGGTTTTGCTACAGATGACAGAATACACATGCTGATCCAACAAGCGTGTACGTTACAACCCTCAGTTACAAATGTCAGCTTCAATATTGAATTCCAATATGCTTCCATTCTGGATGCAGAAGAGCCGGAAAAATATAGATTGCTGTTTAGAAGCTTTTTAATCACAGTTTCGTTTGTTAAAGCTGCACTAATCATTTTTTTTAACAATGAGCCAGGTGTAGTTTGAGTTGTGGGAATTGTCAACCAGCTCCTTTACATTTTGCCTTTTGGTGGATCATTTTACTGTTCTCACTCTCGCTGCTGTTCACTCAAACTTATTTTCAGATGTAAGCAGGTAGCTGTGTCCAGTAAAACAGTGAGCAGCTCTGATAAACCCACGCAACCTGCAGCTACAAACAGCAGTGAATAGAAGATGACGAAATGGTAAACATAGTGAGAGCGTTTGGCTGCTAAAGAGCCACACATTTCTCTCTGCAGATGGTGGAGACAGAAACTAAAAAGGAATGATTTTTTGACATACATTCACAAGGTAAAAATATGAATATTAGTCCATATCTGCTGGATGCGTAACTAAGCAAGAGTTTACTAACTCCTTCACCATGGCAACATTGTGTGGTGATGATATGTGCCCCCGAGTGACAAAAAAATTAAAAACATTACGTCAATGTTGTGGATTTTGCAGAGGCTTTTTGTCATCTAAAAGAACTGTAAGATTTCTTCCCTGCATGATTTCTAAAATATTATGATAACTGTGTGCAGGAGTTAATATATAAACTGTATATTAATCAGTTGTGACTATATTAATTACAATATTTTGCATTTAATCTTGTCTTATGCATTTATAAGAGGATGCTTTCAAATGATTTGTTCATAAAACTGTAAAGCAACAAACCAGCCTTGTCACCTTGTCCATAATTCACCATGTCTGATCAGCGCCTGCTCCCTGCTGGGCGCAGGCGAGTTCCGTCATCGTGCATTATGTAAAGTTTCACCTAGGCTGAACTGTGGGCCACATGCTCAGTGCTGTTATTGTTGCATAGCACGAGACACACTATCCACCTCTCAGAGAGCACCTAAATCTATCTGGATGATGTGAATGTACTGATAAGAAGGGGAAAGTTTCAGTCTTAAGGACACGAGGACACAAAAACAGGAAGAGAAATGCTTTCAAATAATTTCCATGTATCTATTTAAAAGCATTAAAAGCAGCCCTAAAAGATTTTATGAGCCCCCGGAGAATAGACTTTGGATTATCCGCTTGCATGGACACATCCTGTTACCTCTGAAAACCTGCCTCGTTCACATGTGACCTATATCACAGCCATACTGTCCACAAGCATGGCAGTTGTCATGGTAACCTACAAGTATCACAATCAATTGCTCACTGGGCCTTGGTTTCAGACTGCACAGCGCTTTGCCAATCACCTCCTCTGAAGCGTGACTCCTAAGCGCTGGTACCTCATTGCCTGGCTGGACACCTTGTGTTCACTCCTCGATTAAACTCTGAGCCTCAACTGTAGCCGGCAGCCTCCGCTTGGGTTCCAATTGTGGTGATTTGTCGCGTATTAGGCTTGTTAACTTTGTTATGTTTTTGCTGATGTTATGAGCTCATGTGGAGAAAACAGATTTTAACTTTTCGGATTTTCTGTGGGAGTATGTGGAGAAAACAGATTTTAACTTTTCGGATTTTCTGTGGGAGTACGCAACATTCAGGCTGTTCTGTTTGAACACTGTCTCACCCTGTATGAAAAGCAATCTTAAACAACCCTCCTAAATACAGCTGATAGACTGATCATGTATATTACACATGATACATAATTAAGTATAATAAGGACTTTGGCTATAAGTTGTTGACAAGGTGTTGACACAGTTCCTATAAGAATCACACTTCAGATATCTGAGAAGAAAAAAAAAATCCATACTGACCTTTCCTCTATTTTTCAAGCACAGGTAGTTCTCACATTCTCAACTGGTAATTTTGTTTTGTGCCGTCTTCTGAAGGCAGCAATTTGCTTGCAGCTTGTCATATTTTCCAACCTGAGCTGTAATATATTTAATTCCCTCACTGTCAACGTGATTTTTCTGTAAGTAATAGATACGCATAATAAAAACTCTATTTTTAAAATTTTAATTAAAGGATACAGTATTAAACAGTCTGTTGATCGAGTGCATGTGAAATGTATCAAATGTACCGAGGTAAAGTTTGTAGAGTGATATATGATGGAATGACATATAACACTGAATTTTGAACTGTGATTCTTGTTTTGTCTCACACACTTATTTTCCAAATGATTGAATGCATGTTTAGATTATGATTTGCAGTTTAAATAGATTGCTGTGAATGTATTATTATTATGAAATTGTTTTTTTGTACTTGGAGTTATGCATTGAGGAAAAAGCAGCTAAATAGAGGATAGAATCAGTGGTAAAGATCAGATTTGCACATGGCTTTCTAAACATGTTTCCATGGTGAGACCACGGTACTGTGTGTGTTTTTTTTTTTTTGTGGTGACATACATGTTGCAACATTTCAAACATTTTTTTCTTTGCTGCTGAATCCTACATTTCCCATAATTCAACCAAAACCCATCTTTCTGTCTTCTGATTTAAAAAACACAGAAGACATACAGCAGTAATCTGACCTTTATGTGTAAAATTAGTGTGGTACACTTTTAGTTTACAGACAAACAAATGTGTATAATTACTGTTTTGGAAACTGTCACAGGTTTCATCTTAATCAGTATTAAACAAAGGCCCCAAGAGGATTGTGTAACAAACCATGAATGAACCCTAAACTCTGAGTTGGTTAAACTTGACAGGTTTTGCAGTTCAATAATTCTTCTAGTCAAATCAAGTAGGTTATTTCTGCATGAAGCTCATTTACTGTGAATGAAAAAAATCAGTCAGTTGAACATTCAAAATGGTTTGCCATGTGAAAAGAAAAACAGAGCTTCCAATTTCACTCCAGTGGAGCAACAAATATTAATGAATGTGTGTGTGCAGAATGTGTATACTTTTTGGAAAATAGCACATCAGCAGCAGTGAAAATGAGTGAATCTCATGTTCAAAAATAACTGTGTCAACATCTAAATTTACAGCACTAGTAATATAAAGTGTATTCTCCCTTCGCTAACATTTAGCAGACTTGGGTTTTCATAATATGTTGATGGTTGGATAATTGGTGGGATGGGATGGTGTATTTTATAGTTACTCATCTGTAATTTGATGGATGAAACCCATGCTTGGCAGCATATAAAAAAAAAGAGACCAACAGGAAATATAATATTTCCCCTCCTGGAACATTTACTTTTGGCATCTAACCCTCCAACAGTTACTGATGGTTTAATGTACTGCACGCGTAAGATCTGTGGAAAATCGGATTATTGTTACAAGGCTAAATCAAACAATATTGCTCGTATTCATCACAAGAAGATGACAAAGAAGCTATATAGTTTGCCAGTGGGAGAGATTTAATGAGGCCTACAAATATACACATGCATCTTTAATATCTCACATTATAACTTGCATGCCCATGTCCTAACAGAGCATAGCTGTCAATTATCATGAGGAAACAGTGTCACTCCACTTTTACTTCACAGTGTAGAGCAATGAGACGTTCATTGTAAGACTAAAATAATAAATGTAGAAGTGCAGACTGGAATGACATGGACAATGACTGTACAGCTACCTCAAGCTTAACTGAAGGTCTTATCTGCTCCTGTGCTGCCTGTAAAGGTTCATTCGTAAAAACACAAATGGAAAAATGTGGCATCTCCAAAACACAATAGACTCCAGATTGCAAAGACAAGACAAGAAACAGGCTACAGTTACTGGAACACAAATCGAAGGTGGGTGGGAGAGTGTAAATACTTTTAACTTACTTGACAGTAACATAATATTAGAGCATTTTGTCACTGAATTTTCAAGAATAAATAATTCCTAGAATGAATAAAATTAAGATTTTTTTAAAAAAATTAAAATTTAGAAATTGTGCTCGCAGATAGCTCTGTTCTGTCTGAGATCTGCAGGGTATGGTGGAAAGGTATTTTCTGATTACTAGATCTCCGGTTTTATGATCCTCAGGGTTGGCATCGCTCACAAGGTCGACAAATCCATAATAATGTCACGTGACCTTTCTGGGATAAGCCTGACCATCCACAGGTTGTGGAACTAAGCTTTGAACATGCAGATGTTCATCTCAATCCTGGATTTAGCCCTGCTGTGGGTCCAAATCTGTGCCTCAGAGGTCGGTATGGGGTGCCCTCTGTTACCAATTAGGAAACATCAAACTCCTGTAATCATTTAAGGGTTACAGTGGAAAGGTATAGGAAAATATATAAAAGAAAGATGAGTAAATATATAAAGATAATGTCAATGTGATAATGTGCTGATTTTGTAGTTGTCTTAAAGGTCCAATGTGTAAGATTTAGTGGCATCTAGTAGTTTAGTCACTGATCACAACTCTGCTGCCTAAAGGAAAAACTACAATGGCCATGGAATATAATATTTGTGAAATATGAATATCTAGAGCCTGTGTTCAGTTTGTCCATTCTTGGCTACTGTAGAAAGATAGCAGTTCAACATGACAGCTACTGTGGAAGAGGACCCATGGTGTGTCTGTAGATATAAAAGTCTCATTCTAAGGTAACAAAAACATAATTATTCCTACCTTCGGGTAATTACACACTAATGAAAACATAGTTATGAATATGATATTCTGTAAATAGAGCCCCCTAAATCTTACACAATGACTACAGCGATATTGATAAGGTAAGCACTGACTTTTAATCATTCTTTGGGTCAACATGTCATCCCATCATCAAGTGCTTTAATGGGTCCATAGTCACTTGGTGATATTGTTCATTAAATCTGTTTTCCATTTGCATAATTATAATTTGTTTTCCATAATCTGCGCTAGTGGGAGCATGTAGATGTTGAACGGACGAGGGCCCAGAATAGAGCCTTGGGGAACTCCACGTCATGTTTGTATGCTCCGGTGTTTACTGACTGACAAAGTAGTCCCTGTCCGTTTAGTAATATGATCAGCCATGTCGAATGCATCACCAAGACCGAATAATACAAAAGCTGAAACTTTTCCACTGTGTGCGTGTAACAAAGTTATTTTAAAAGTGTGCACTGTATTTGAGTGGCCTGTAGTTCAATTGAAGAGCAACACATTCAAAAGAAGCTAATTTCCCACAAGACATCTGCTTGCCCTGAATAATATCTTCTACTTCTTATGCACTCTAGCTTTGCTCATAAAACTAAAGCTGGGAGGCTGTAAAATCTTTATTCATTATTTGTAAAATCTTTATTTATTTTTGGTAAAATCTTTATTCATTAGTTGTAAAATCTTTATTCATTATTTGATTGTTGTTCCAATAATTGTACAAAACATGTGGCTCATGCTCGATGTCATAGTGCCAGAACTGATGAGTGACGGAGGTGTGATGACAGAGTGGTGGTGGTGTGTGGGGTGTGGCTGCCTCTGAGTCACAGGGAAACTTTGCCCTGGGGCAGCAAAATGCTGGAGGGGCGTCTTTGAGAAGATGAGTCGTGGTGAGACAGGACCTGCGGGGTCTTGGCAAGGCTTGCACCATGGAGATTGTGCCCTCTGAGGGATGAAGTTTGGCAGGAAAATGAGCTCCTTCTGCTGCGGTTCAATTCGTGGATTTGGTGGCAGGGGCTTAGCAGTGATAGGAGCAGCAGAGAGACACAGATGGTTTTTCCACTGTATATATTCAAATGTTGTCTACTGGAGTTTTTAAATTACCACCATGACACAAATTGACCATTATCGTTTATAACTGTCTGTGGAAAACATTTATTGATGTTGGGTTGTTAGAGGAAAGTTTTTTTCTTTTTTAAATTTATTCCTCTCTGAGTTGTATGGAGTCAGCATCTAGTGGCCAGTAGAGGAAATGCATCTGGATGCACTTTGGCTCAACATTCAGCCAAGGTTTGTTGCCACTGTCGTATTATACAATAGTTAATACTCGCTTGTGCTCTCGACAACTATTTCATCAGTGTGCTGCAAGGAACCCCTACAGTCTTCTGATATTGTAAATACACCAGATCAAATTGCTACATTATGCCACTCAGTTTCTATTTTTATTCAGTGCTAAATCAACTTAAATTAATACATTTCTGTTGTATATTTCACCGTTCTCTGTAAAGCCTACAAATTGTATGTTGTGTTTAGTGGGCTGATTCCAGCAGGGCACCAGTCTCTCAGCTGACAGCAACAATTATAGTACTTTCACCATCACTTAAATCACACTTCAAGGCAGTTCTCCGGTTTAATTGAACAGTAAATGACCTTCCTGAATCTGTCTGTGTTACACATTTATTTATTTCTGCACGACTCACCATCTCTTCTGTTTCATTTCAAAAAACAAAATGACATAAAAAGTCTAGACATAGAAATGTGCTTATAAAAAGAAATGAATAAAGCCAGTGAGGGCAGAGTGTGAGGAGGCACATATTAAGTCATGTGGAGGAAAATGTGGCTTTCTTAGTAGTTAGCAGTAACATAAGCATGTACATAACCACATCACGTGATTCTCTTCCATCTGTTTTTCTTTCTCCAGTGGCAAATGAAGATGCGGAGAGCTCCACCAGACCACAAGCCAGTTTTGCACGTAGGTGTATGTTCACTCCATATTAGTCATGCTTTCGTTATTAGTCAGTTCATTAAATCTATTCATTTAAAATAACTTCACCTTTCAGATCAAAGTATTAAAATGTCATTTTACCCTGAGTTAATGAGACCTTAGCTACTGAGAATTGTGACTAGCTCATTAAAATGGAGGGGGATGGAGTTTGTGAACTGAGAAGATGATTTTCCAGGAATAATTAATCTGTTAATAAACGTAATCCACCCACACATCTTGTTGACAGTAGATTTAATCAGAAAATGTTTCTATTGGAGATTTAGAAAGAAATGTGAGAAAGATAAAGAACGGTTTAATTATTAATTATCATCATTCCAGCATTATCCAGGTGGTGTCTATGATTGGCTATTACCTGTCTTGGAAAATCAAAGTGAACCAATCAGAGGCAGAGTAGAGCTGTTCATCACTTTGGTATTTGTTCAGCACCTAATAAATCTATTTTATGATAAACTGCATATTTTTTTAGAGTGGCCTTTTATTACAGTACATCTGTATCATACTCATGCTGTTTAATCAGCATCTTGTCAAAGGAAAAGTGATAATCAACATGGATTTTAACAAATTTATGTGAGAAACAAATCATTTGTGTGCATAGAAGACGTCTTGGATCTTTTGCTTCAACTAACGCAAAATGGGAGCAAAAATTAAATATATAATAAAATATTCATGAAGATGCAGGGATCTGAAAATGATGGTAAAATCTTACGTATTACTACTTGTCTTGTCTGTGAAGTGTGTTATTTCTAAAGATACACTGGCATTGACTGTATACACCCACACGGGGGCAGCATTACAAAAGCGCTCGATTCTCTTCTTCCCTTTTTCTGAGATCCTGAAAGCCATGCACAGTGTCAGTGGAGAGTTAACAAATCTGTATTTGTCTATAATGTAAACAATGCAAAGGACCACCTGGAAAACATATGGAGGCTTGATTCATAACAAAATGACTGTACCGCAAAGACTTTGTTTTTTTTTTGCAGGCTCAAAGTCCCAGAGTGCTTTGTGGAATGCCATCACGGCGGGGATGGGGATCAAAGGCAAAGAGCAGAAGCCCCCCCTGAATGACCCACGAAGTCCTGAAGAGATTCTGGCTGACGATCTCCCTGCAGCAGATGAACCAGATGCCACAGAGAAAACAGCCATCAGGTTTGCCGCTGTCATGCTGCTACAGCAATAAAGAAAAAACGTTAATGGTCATGGAAAAAAAGTCCAGTTTGAAGACACAAGGCAACGTATACAATCAGCCATCAGTCTGCACTGAGTATTCTTTTTAAAGTTTTGATTAATGCGACTTTGATTATCAAGTTGACAAGATTTGGAGTAGATCCTCTTAGTCCTCTCTATGGAGAGGATAAGCTTCGGTCTGACATTTAACATTCTTAATACACACCCACGCACACACACACACGTTGCTAATTGCTATGTATGCCTGCTGACCTCAAGGGACATGGGCATGATTGATTCCACCTTGATAACAAGGACTTCAAACCACCATTAACATAATTTGTTGTCACCTTTAGAATATTGAACGTCTTTTAACGCCTGATTCCAATTAACCTTGATGGCTCTGGAGACCATTACAAATGCCGCAGGTGGCAAGAAGTGAGCATTTGTCACAGGATACTAAAAATGCAGCTAGTATGTGATAACAAGCTTTTGATTGAATGCAAAATAGACGAGGAGTTACGGCGAGCTGATTTAGAGAGACTGCATTCTTTTTGGCTTGTGTTTCAAACACTTACAATTTGTCTAAATTTCTTCCTCTGCTTTCATAATTCTCCCTTCAGTAATACATGCTTCTATTTCTCCTGCTACTTCTCTATGCTATCTCAAATTACAGTGCTGTTGTTCTCTGTCATAGTCTCTCCCGAGAAAACAGGTCCTTTTTTTTTTCTTCCAGAATAGGCTAGTGACAAGGAGAAAGTGATTTTCCACTTGACTGGACACAGCCTGTTCCTGCATTTAAAAGCTAGAGCCTCGATTTAAAATAAAAACATAGTCAGCGCAGGACACCTAAAAGCACTCTCACGTTCCATAGAGGAAACAGTTCATTTGTCCATAGAGACAGTGACTTATTTCAGTAAAGACATAACATAAGCTTTAATCAGGCTGGGGTAAGAAAATGCCGAGCACCAGCCAAATGCTGCTAAGTCTTTGGCTGAGGCTGAATAATTTGCATAAATGTCTACTGGAAAGGGAATGATTAATTTCAGTAGCTCTAACAGTTTAAATAAATGTATGCTTAAAAAAAAGTACCCTACCTTCTAAGTTCTTGTTTATTAAAGTCATTTGACTGGTGAAGTAGTGACTGCACAAGGTGGATTTGGTGATTTACAAGCAAACGTGGCCTCTAAGAGCTTGATCCACGTCTTTGTTTTGTTGCATCCATTGCATATGACTCACACTCCTCAACAGACAGACATCTTCTTATTCATGTCTATGTCTAGGAAGTCCCACCTGGGTCAGGGGAAGTCTTCGGACACCAACAGTGGTTAATAGAGGGCAAATCCACAGGGAGTAGCGGGGGATCTACAACTGAATGACAAATGGTTAGATTATGGAACAAGGTGATTAAATGAGCGCGGAACTAGCAGTAATCCATAAAATGATGTAACCACAGTGTCACCTCCAAGGCCGGGGATGGCTCTTATGCACCAGGCAATGATAATTAGATTTTATTGGAGAATGGAGAGGGATCACGTGATCTGTAGTAGGCAGGGTGGGATTGAGGGAGTTAAAGGACAGCTGCTATTGACCGTCATAGGCTGGATTAGAATGGAGGTAGAAGTCTGTCGAGCTTGGGGTGAATACGGAGAAAGATTTGATTGTGTTTTTAAAGCACTCCGCCGTTTTGATTAAACTTCACAGTCCATTTCCCTTCAAGTATTCTAAAGACGAGTTGAATGCGCTCAGCTGGTTGCAGTTTTCCAGTCACCCATCAGTCTACAAAGCTCCTTGATTACCTTTGTATATTTTTTCTGTCAATTTTCAGATCAGCTGAATGGCTGTCTGATACTTCAGATGCATAGCAGCCGCTGAAGTTGTTTTAGCATTACAGCTGCCTCTACAAGACAGTCGAGTGTGTGCTTAGTCACACAGTGAGGGACAGAAAACAATATGCAGCCATTAGTGAATAAACACACGGTGATTCATCTGTGCGGCTGGTGTCATGCTGTTGTTTTCTGCTCATTAGGGATGCCTTATGCATTTTAAAGCACGTCCTACCTATTGAATAGGCTATGTAGGGTTTCTATATAGGAGGTGAAACCAGTGATTTTTTATGTATAGCAGACATAAAAACATTATTTACCCCAAAGACCACAATCACTCACAATTTTCCACTTGTAGCCTACTTATGTTGTTTACACAGGGCGACTATTCTATTGTTTTACATCTGTCTTAATATAATTTGTGTGCCGATCACCTCCCTTTATGTGATAGGACTAATTCACAGTGCCTGACTTCACCTTCATCTTTCCATCAGGTGCTTTAACAATGTTTTCCTAGATGATCTCCATTCCGCCTGCTGATGAACCACACGAAGAGTTTTACTGTTCTCATTTGGATATCAGCATGTGATTTTATTGCACTATCTTCGCCGTCATTTCCACCAGCACTCTCATCCGTTTCAACTAGTGTAATTGATCGATTGATTTTTCGTTTTCCTTTAAAATTGCAACTCCGCTGTGACAGCCAAACGTGTCACAGCAGGGGTCCAACACAAAAAGCTATTAGAGTTATTTCCATTCTGGTCCCAAGAGAAAGGGGAAGTGAAAGGTTTTGGCCAAAGGATATGTTATACTCATTAGTTAAAATTACCTTTCTATTAGAAACTAATTACACACATGAGAATAGAAACCAGCAGATTTATTTCATTTGATGACAGATTGTTAAAATGAGGCAAATGAAACGTATTAAACATACCTATAATGTGTCGCCTGTTGGAGTGACATTTTTTCAAAACAGCTTTATATTACCTACAAAAATATCAAAGTATACCTCAGTCAAAAGGAAAAACACCTTTTTTCTCTCTTGACTGAGGTAGAACAAATTGTGTGTCAATATAAAAGCAAAATATGATCAAAAACAACAGCTTTAATGAGCAGGAATTATGTTGAAAGCATCAGATCTGTGTGGAGCGATGAGTTCATCACATTTATTTTTTTTTTCAGCAGACATTTTGACATGAAATAGCAGGCAAACACGGGTGTTACCAATGATACTAATTAAGTTGCTGTTCCATTCAGGTCAAACAGAGTCAGGCTGCTGCTGTGGTGCACGTTGGAAAGGCTCTGCAGCACTAAATGGAACAAAAGCCTAATTAGTATCATTGAAAACACCTGCGTTAACCATTTCATATCAAACTGTCTGCTGTGAAAAAAGGTCTATTCCCATCACAGAGTTTAAATGACGTCATCTCATCTTCTGCAGTTGTTCAACTGTCGATGGCGATGTGTGTTGCAAGCTTACAAAGGCGACTAAGAGGCTGCCCAATTAGCGACTAGTGAGAAAGAACATGTATGTGTTGTATGTGTTGCTAATTTTAATTGATTGGTGCATTTGGAGGACAAAGCATTTAAGAAAAAAATGTAAAACTGAGTACTCACTCTGCACACGTCCACAGAAACAGTGGCACCAAGGCTAACAGGCAAACAGAATCATAACAATCGTGCATCCACGGAGCTGAGACCGAAACTCTTCCGTGGACAGCTGTGTGATTTATCCGTTTGTTAATTGGATGCTGTGTGCTTCTGTGAACTTTGCAGTTGATTAAGGCGACCGTCTCCTCGGCGGCAGCCCACAGTTTTGGTGGCTGACCCGTCCTTTGGCTGCAGCCGCAGGTTCACAGACCCCCACTGACATCTGCTGTGCAGCAACAGCCTCCATCACTAGCCTCACTAGCTGGATAATGAGCCTCCACTGGCCAGTGTGACTGGGAGCACATGGGCAAATGGCAAAGCTATTTATCAGAATGATTGAGGCGTGACCTCACAGTTATGATGTTAAAGAGCTGTATGACTACTGTCTCCCACATGACGCCACATATTTCTTAGACTTTTAGACACTTTTCTGTGTAATGTATAAGAGGGGGCAGTTTTAGGAAAAAATAAAAACTGTAACTATGCCAAACCACTAATAAAATATTAATTAAAGTTAATTTAACCTCACAGTTTTGCAGAGTTTGCCCAAAGCATGAACTTATGTTATTGTAGATTAGCTATGCATACAGTATAATGCTGTTTGAGGTAATATAAAAGCTTCCAGCCTTTGCTTTGATCAATATGTTTATTCCCCTGTGTACAGCCTACAACCTTTGTCTAACAAAATAACTTTTTGGGTTATTGATTGAAGTACTGATCAATAGAAACTCACAGGGGTTTTTGGTCCACCTTGTTTTAATTAAATATGAACTTGTAATTTATTATTGTTAAGTAGACTGGTATATGGAATAGAAACATTTTTCATTTTAGAAATAAAATCAATGTGGTAAGTCCTATGAGATAAAGACAAAATATTGTGAAATGTTGTTATATTTATTTTATATTTTTCCAGAAGAATAGTTAGTTAGTGTATGTTTGAATTGACAGCTGCTGTGACAAGAGACAAATTTCTTTGGCTGCATTCACAAATAGGCTAAAAATGCCTTCACCTTTACCTCATGACTCCTGACCTCACTCAATAACAGTGTATTCACTTTGCCAACAGAAAAAAAAACGTGAATTACGATCTGCTCACTCATGATGTGAGTCATAGTCTTCACCTTATAGGCTTTGCACACATCTTATTGTCGGGTTAATATAGTTATGAGATCAGAGAAATGACAAGCTTTGGCCACCTAAAGGGTCAACAGATTTGTCTTGCCTGTGCAGCATACATTTTCTTTGGTGGTGTTTGTCACTTTGAGATGTGTGAGTTACAGTAAGTGCTGTGTTTTCTGAGCCTTGACCCTGAAGTGAACTCTGAGCAGAGACAATCACCATCTTTCGTGGACTATTTTATGGTGGCCATAATTCTCTGGAGACACAAGTTAGAAGTGATTTAAACAGGTAGGCATGATGACTTGTATCCGCAAACACTGGTTTTCGAATGGCTTTTGAAGACATTACATTAAAACTCCATCTGTGTTATCAAACCCTTTTCAAGTAGAGTTCAAATAGCTAAATCATATGATATCTTTAAATACAACTTTATTTATTCCTGTAGATATAATCTAAAAACGTACTGACAATGGCTAAAATAACCCTCTTTTTGTACTGCCACTTCCAAAGAAATGCAACAAGCCAGAGCTAATTTTACTTTTAAGCTGTTTTCAGCATCTTGTTTGGGTTTTTCAGTCTGTATTTAGACTACATGGTTGCCTCACAATGGCTTACACAAATGCCCACAGCCAAACCACTCGTGGAACAATAGAATCATTACAGCTTACTATGATCTACCTGGTAGTAGAAGCAAAGACAGTTTAGCATTTAGTCACTGATAACATTTGTAGCTTTGATGACTTTCTCGACAGTTTACTAACTCTTCAGACCCTCAGAGCATTTTTATTTCTAAAAAGTGACTAGCTACAAATTCTGGACCAACCTTTAGGGAAAAGGATGAAAAATGATTCAATAAAGTAATTTAAAGTGAGTCGAAACAAAGTTATTAAACAATGTAGAATGAAAAAAAAAAGAACTGGGACAATGTGAAAAAAGCTCATTTTGAGGCTCTGGGTGGTGAAAGATGAGCTGTCAGACGATCAGCCTACAAAGTTTTCTATCCAATAGTTGTTGGGATGTTTAAATCACCATTGTTTATAGAGTCATGCAACTAGTGTGGCTAAATGTCTCTTTACAGTGAATATAAATATTGTACAGGCTGAATGGTTTCTTCCTCACTTCATGCTGTTGTAACAGTTTGGACCTTTGTAGCTACAGTTGTGTAAGAGAAGAGCTATCCTTGTGTAAGCTGCCCAAATGTCAGAGTGCTGATTGCTTCCCCCCCCTCACCTCAGTCCTCAGTTCAGCTATTGTATGCATCACCTTTGACCTACAGGAATCTCTCTTGGAAATGAGGTAATAGTTAGTGTCTTCTCTGGGGTATTTTTCCACCTCCATCACTCTACAAATAAATGTAGCATGTGCTCTCAATTTCTCCCACCCATCCTTCCAATCCCACTACATCCAATACAAAAAGAGAGATGGAGTATAGATGGGAAATCTTATTTTGTGATAGATGGTCTTCACCGAACTATGGTCATTACTGCAAAGGCGATTGCTATTTTGATGCATAGATATCCTTATCGACTTGCCTGGAAATTTAAATGAGATTTGAATTTTTCATGTACCTCCAAATGGCCGGGGCTGTTAATGTCTTGATTTCGATGTGTGAGCTTGAGCACAGTGACAAGAATACCTTAGCGGAGTGTAATTTCCAGCCAAGTCCCTCTGTCATAGTCATACGAATAATTCATTTTCCCAAGACTTGATTCATTAGGTCTTTTTTGTGAGCAGTTATTGTAATAGTAATTAATCAGAGACATATTTTGATCATCGTTATATAAAGGGACACAATCAGTTTTAGCTCTTGTGTTGGTTCATCAATCTTGAAATTAAATAAAATGTTGGCTACATGTGTAAAATCTATCCTGTTCTTTAATCAGTCATTCGGACACATGTTGTTGCAGTGTAGCCCCCCAGAGGCAAACCTTTTATTCACATTCTGCTATATTTGCCTTTCTTCTTTTGAACTCCGTTTCAGTGTGTGACTATGTTACGAATTTTGTACTCTGTATCTGAATTTGTCTCTCACACTACTAATTACTCCCAGTTTTGCATTTGATTCCTTGGCAACAGTGACGTATAATTCAGAAAGAAAGAAAGAAACAAGCAAAAGACTCCTGTGTATTTCTAATATTTCATCACATACTCAACACTTTTGTATTGTCCCTCTCATCATCCAGTGGTCCAAATAAGCCACATTGCCACAGTTGTGTTTTCTTCCGGAAGCTGTTTCATTCATCAGTTGGCAATGTAATTAAAGTATTCTCTGAGATTCCTTGGGTACAAAGGCTCAGGGCCACATGTCTCTCAACAAGGCCGCATTCTTGATTCTGCTATTTAATGCGCCAGAGAACATTTTTTTTCCTCGTGAATAGGAGTGCTAGAAATATTTTCTCTTTAACTCTTTAGGACTATGAGAGCTTATCATTCCGTGATCATGAAAAGTCTTTTAATGAAAGTTGTCAGAATGTCATTTGACCACGTCTGAGGCAGGCGTTGACCTCTGTGGCTGGGAAATGGCTACAGAACAAGTCGATGTCCAACTTCAGGGCAGAAATAAACATATTTACAGCCTGGTACAAAAAACAGTTTTGGTCACTTGTGACAAGTGTACTGAGGATACTGACATTTTTCAAATCTTACAGTGCAAGTTGTCAAAAAGAAAAATTATAATCTGTTGTTTTTTTATGATGCACCATTGCCATTGTGCAGACGTAAAGCCAAAACCTCACTGGGCACGTCTCCATCACGGTTGTAGCGCTTGTTTTGGTCCGTCCACATGACTTCAAACCTCACCTGGAGTGTTTCAGAAGTGGAGTGCTTTGCCCAGGGTCAGTTTGGTGGGTGTTTCAAACATCGACTAGAACAACCATGATTAACTCCTGTGGCTACAGTCCACATGGAAAGCATCTTCAGTCAACACTCACTGTGTAGCTTTCCTTTCACTCGCTTCTCAGTGCGATGCTGCTTACACTGACCTTCCTTGCCCTTGCAGTGTTTTTGACACAACCTTTCTCACTGGGCTCAACCTTGTTCAGTATCACACTTACAGTACACATAGAGATGACATGGTACAGCAGGTCCCTGGGGTGTAAACCTGTGAACAGTAAGCAGTGAAATGTAAAGTCACTATCGTGGTTTCCCCTCAAATTGACCCGTCAACTCCAAGCCTGTGGCTTGTGATCTCCTGAGGCCAGCATACCTCCACAAAAAAGGTGAAAAACACAGCAATTGGATTGGAAAGAAAGGCAGCCAGAAAGAGAAAGAAACTGGAAAAGACAGAAGGAGAAAGAGACATTGATAAGTGTGTCTTTGAAGAGAACATCCGGAGGCTTCATGGCACTCACACAGACCTCTCTCCTCCCTGCTCGCGTAGGACCCATCTCAGCAGATGAAAGCAGGAGCCTCTTTGAGGTGGTGCCCTAGCATTATCCCTGCATCCTGCATCAAGTAATTGAAAGACCTAAGAGTATGGTAGGGGGTTCGAAGAAAGGGGGAGTGGGCTGAGTCATCCTTGCAGGTGTTGGACTTGCAGAAAATGAGAAGACAGTTGTACGTTCTCATGGGTTTGTACTAGACGTTCAGTGGTTTTGGAGGTAGCGAAGGAGAGGTGAGGAGTAGAAATCAACAGGATTGTACAGGTAATGGTTTATTACAGCAATTTACAATTGACTTGCTTTGCACTAGCAATCAGACAGAGGAAACTAGAAATCTGAACGTTATTACTGTGAAAGAAGGCAGAAGCCAGAGTACTCCACACCTGCTGTACTCAGTATGCAATCACTGATGCAGCTAGAGCGTAATATATGCAGGAATCGGTGCGTTGTGATGGCTGCGGGTGTCATAAAACCGCCTTAAATTTAAAAACTGACCTGATAGCACCCTCATTATTTGACCAAATGAAGTGGAAAGGGCATTTTTGACAATAAAAACACAGAGGACAACATTGTTTTTTCATGCTGCAGTGTGTTGTGTGTTTATGTTGAAGAGAAAAAGAAAAGAGGCATTTCATGTCTTACTTCTGCAGGAGGGGGTTGACTACGGGACGGTCCTGAATGCGATCAGTGGATCAGAGTAATCTCAGTCAAATCAGTGTCAATGCACTGTCTGCACGCTATTTAATCCTCTTTGGCATGACATTTAATATGTCGCGCATCAAATATGTTATCTACATTTTGCGATGAATGCATTACACATCTAAAGATGTCGCATTTGCAGCCAATGTGTTTAAATGTTGATCCACACTGCTGATGAAATCTGTGTTTGCCTGCTGACATTTACCTTCATGTTCCCGATGAAATAAGCACGTGTGTGTGAAGCTGTCTCATTGGAAAAGGTCCAGTTTGAGTTTTTTTTTCTTTTATCAGATGTGCTCTTACAGCAATGCGGGGCCACTCACATCTCCGTCATGTCTTCTCCTAAAGGTCTCCCCCCCCCCTCCACTCCTTTTCCTCCCTCACTCTTCTGGTTTCCCAGTGGATGAAACAAGAACATGGTTTCTCATTATCAGCCAGACTCCTCCCTCTCTTTGACTGGCGGTGTTTCTCCTCCCTCCCTCTTGTGTGGAGAACTCGGCAGCGAGCGTTAATCCCAGATTGAGCTGCCCTGCCGTCTGCATCCCGTTGTTGCTGGGAGAGCATGGCACGGCTCCAGGACCCCTGTGCTCACACAGGAGAGCAGTGAACGAATGAGAGAGAGGGAGAGAGAGACAGACAGAGAGAGAGAGAGAGAAAGAGGCAAGAGAGGGAGAAAGGAAAGAGGTACAGTTGGGCTGTTTCACGACTTGTCACAGCTGCTTGAGCGCTGCACTGAGTGTTATTGAGTTTCAGTCACACACACTCCTCTCACATAAACAAGGGAGAGAAGAGAGAAAAAGGGAAGGATGACGTCCGGCTTGTCGCAGCTGTGGGTGCAAATGTGAATGAAGTAAGAGGAAACCTCGGTCACTGCCTGGGTTCCATCACATCGCAACATCTCTCTGCTCAGTGTTGCGTCTTCCTCAACGCTCACACTTGAGAGGGATTAAACTTTTTTTTTTTTTTTTTTCATCTCCTGTTGGCACATCCGGAACTCTCTGAGCTTCTGACATGGAGTCTCCCACCAAAGAGATCGAAGAGTTTGAAAGTACGGCCCTGAAGTACCTTCAGCCCGAACAGATTGAAAAGATTTGGCTCAGGCTCCGGGGACTGTGAGTATATCCACTTTTTTTTTTTTCCTGTTTTCAACAAGTGTGTGTGAAGCAATGCTGTGTGTGTGTGTGTGTGTGTGTGTGCCTCTGTGTGAGTTAAGAGTTAAGCTTTTAATATTTACACGGGAAATCATCCGTAATAATTTAGCTGTAGTTGCTTCATTTACAGATTATTCTGATTTAAAAACAACATGCAGGAAAGAGTTTGAGTGTCAAAATAAAAGCCTGGCTTTTTTCACCTCACATTGATTTTGTTTACAACATGTGCATACGTTTGTGGGTGTGTGTTTGTCAGTTTGCAAGAGTGAGAGAAAGAACCATGGATACATTAATAATAGTAGAGCTAAAACCAAAAAAAACATAAGAAAAACAAAGAAGGAAAGAGAGACAGAGAGAGAGAGACAGAGAGAGAGACAGAGAGAAAGAGAGAGAGAGAGACTGGAATTACTCAAACCAAACAGCTCTGAGCTACTTTCTTTGAACTGTTTTGCATGGTTTATTTATCATCAAGAAAGAAAAGGAAAGTACATCAGAGCTTGCACCCTTCTTACGGGTTTATTTAAATCCCTTTTTTTTTTGTAAAAAGAGACAAAAACATGATGTTGTTTTGGTGGTCTCCTCATTGCCAGATGCATTTTCTTCTTGCATGTGTCATCTGACATTCAGTACACACCTGTTGTCGACGTAGAACTGTGATCCAACAAGACAATCCTGACTCAAATGTGCATATTTTCATCTGAGATATCGAGGCTGAAGGCTGAATTCTTCTTTCTATGCTCAAATATTTTGCCTCTATATCTTTCAATATTTCTCTTTAAATAATACAAAAGCCTCCCCCGAGCCTCACATTTCTCATTCTTTGCCGTTTCTTTGGGAAGGTTCTTTTTTTCTTGACTACTACAGTATTACTTTCTCCTCTATCTACCAACCAATCAACGCCTCCACGACCTTTCGCCCTGAGCAGAAAGCCCAGCACACTGTGTTTGCAAGTTGAAGCGGGAATTATCCATTTTCAGTTCTCATCTTACTCAGCAGGGGGGGAAGACGGCAGTGTTGTTAGGAGGTTTGCGTTTCGAAAAAAAAAGAAAGACAGAATCTGCTCTAATGTTTCTGCTGGAGGTCTGAGTGAACTGCAGTTTGCTCCTGCGCCACAGACGATGACTGAGTGAACAAAGCGCCCATGGGGCTGCAGTTCATCCATAACCCTTCCTCTCCTCTCGTCTCATATCACTCTGATTTATTTTTAGTTATTTTCATGTCATGGTATCTCCATTGTTCCGTGATTAGTCATCGTTTCTCTCTTTCTCCCTGTGTCAGAAACCCAATATGTGGGTCCCCTCACCGTCATCCTCTGCCACGTTTAGTTTCCTCGGATGGCTTCATTGTCTCTTCCATTTGGTCACCGTCATAAATTCCCTATCATAACCATCTGTCTTTTTGGATATCTGATGGATAGTGAGTCAGATGAAAGTAACGGGGGCCCGGGACCCCCCCCCCCCCCCACCCCCCACTCCCCCCTCAATCACGGCCACGACGCAGCGGTCTGCTGGGTGCTCTGGGGGCTCCTGTTGCGTGTCAGAGATCACATTAGCCTTTAATCTCACAAAGAGCCTCCATCTAAAGAGAGGGAGCTCCAACTGACAGGCAGCCCCCACAGATGTTGACGCTTCACACAGTGTACGTTTAATAGGGAGGGATCGACAGCATGCAGCATATGTGTGTGTGTGTGTGTGTGTGTGTGTGATTGTAAAAGGTTGACTGCGCGTGTGCTCGTGTGGATGATATAGATTGGATGGTGTGTCCGGCAGTGTGTATGTGGCGGCTTGGTGACATTTACTGTATGTGCTGCCAGCTTATCCTAGGAGATTTGTTTGGCAGCTGTATGATCTGTGTGTGTGTGTGCGTGTGTGTGTGTGTGTGTGTGTGTGTGTGTGTGTGTGCTGGATGGCTATCACAGCACTCTCTGGCACAGTGTACTCCACAGAGTACACCAATCATCCATGGATAGACAGAGGGGGCATTTGCTTTGGACAGTTTTCCCTCAGCTCAACCTTCAGTGACGCAGTCTAAAGCCTGGTGGCAACCCGCCGATGAAGGCATGAACGGCGTGGCGTGTTTTATTACTTCCCTCTGACAAATGGCCCCTTTATGTTTTTGCATCTGTGAATGGATTCCAATGGATTTCCATTGATAAATTAGATCACTGCGACAAACCCGACCTCTCTGTCACCCACTGATTAATGGAAATCAATTATTTATTTAATCACTTGATCAACAGTTCATCACAGAGAGCTCCCTTAAGGGAAGGGCAACTTCACTTTGGCCCAAAGAGGATCAAGGTGGCCGGATGACCGCTTTATGACACGGTCCATTTTATTTTATTTTTTAAAGTAACCCAAGAAAAACAAGCTGCTGTTAGCCACCCAGACATCTATTTGAAAAGACTCTAAAAATGTACGTTCACATCAGTGCGTTTTGCGTAATAACCTTTATAATTACAGTAATTCCTGGAATTTCCGTGACCCCTTTCAACCCACATCCTCATTATGCCGAGGACATTGCATTAAAGCCTTCTAATTAGAAGAAGCTCCGTGTTGTTGACAC
Organism: Larimichthys crocea; assembly: GCF_000972845.2. Taxonomy (NCBI): domain Eukaryota; kingdom Metazoa; phylum Chordata; class Actinopteri; family Sciaenidae; genus Larimichthys; species Larimichthys crocea. Next base: position 9,798,197 of record NC_040012.1, read on the forward strand.
ATACATTTAGATGTAAAGCAAGCTCAGTGATGCGGGGGAGGGGCAAAAGGTGGAACAGAGGATAAGAGAGGAGGTCAGCAGAGTTGGAAATATCCACGCTTGTTTTCTCTCTCTCTTATGTATCTGCCTCTTACGTGCTTTAATTTTCCGTGTGCTCCTCTTAAAACTCTTCATGTCCTTTAAATCCTAATTGCTTGATGGACCCCGAGTGATTGATTTAATCATTTATTTCCTACTAATCTTTAGGGAGCTCTTAACATTTCTTTACAGAGACTAACTTCCTTAGCTTGCACTTTTAGACTGAGCCCGAGGAAAGACTGATACAGAAAAACGACTAAGAAACAATTCAAGCTAAGTGCTGTGAATTCTGCCTGACTGGAATTTAAATGCACATCTGTAGTCGTACGGCAGTGGGTCCATCCTCTCCTCCACTTCGCCGTTACGAGTGCCTTAAGTGTGTGTCGTGTGTGTGTCGTGTGTGTGTGTATGAATTTGAGCTTTTAGAGTCATGCTGTTATCTCTTCGTGGAGGTGTGGGTGTTGTTTTAGGCCAAATGTTAGGGTAAGTGATAGTAGGTGTGTTTTAATGTAGGTACCCAGTGTGTGTATGTGTGTGTAGCAGTTAAGTAGGTGGGATGTCAGGAGGTGGAGTGCTGTGTGTGTGTGAGTGTGTGTGCATGTGTGTGTGTGTGTGTGTTTGCATATCATTACACTTCTCTTAAATCCCTCATCTGCATAAGTGATTGTAAGCATTTGCATTCTTATGAGATTTACAGTCTGAACACAACTAAGCGAAATGAGTGATGTAAACAACCACTGCTATGAAAGGAGAATATGATTACTATAAATCTGCACATTTGTAGTATTTTACTGGTTATTTATTGTCATTTTTTGGCATAATATATCTTGTTGGAAGCACATTTGGTTCTCATGCAAGAACGTTTTCGTGTATTCATACTTTTTTTTTTTATGTAACGTTTGTTGTACCAAGTCAGATTTGGCAAATGTGTCGCTCATTGAAGGCCACCTGTGCAGAAGTGTGTTTATGAAATTTGAACATTTGCATAATCAACACCCACGAAGGCTACCTGCTCCAGTCTGTTGATGCACAAAAAAAAAATTGTTACCGAAGAGCAAAAAGAAGACGTTTACACTGCAGTGCTGTTGAAAACCAGCAAACAGAAAATAACAAATTCATTCATTGTATTAGAAGACCTAAAACAATTTAGAAAATATCAAACTGAAAACGATGTTTCATCCAAGCAGCGCTGTATTGTGCCTGTAATGAAGAGTGAATGATTTGACGTGAGAAGTCTTTAAAAAGCAAATTTGTTCATGACTTAGATGGGAGACATTCACAGGGATGTGAGGGAGGTGAATCAAGAGAATATCTCACGGCAGGTGATGTTACATTGTCAAGTGTGACACTGGACTGCAACCTGCGTGAAGACCCTGAGGCAGCTGGAGGAGGCAGAGAATGTTTTCAAACCACTGAACTGTGTACGTGACTTTGCTTCAATATGCTAATGAAATCATAAAAAATGTTAACTCCTCAAACATCTCAGTATATTGGCAAACCCCGATGATGAAGTTATATTAGTTATGCATTTATTTTAGTTCAGCTTATTTCAGTATCATGTCTTAACTCCAAATTCATGACAAGAAGAGATTGTGTACTCGACTCGTCCGACGAGTAGTGCATTTTCATTCATGCGCAAGAGAAAATAATAAGAATGAGCATTTTAGTGAACGCAACAAATTCTCTTAAATCACTAAAGTGGTTCTTGCAAGAGGCCCAATGTCCTTTCTATTCTATTTATTTCTATTTCCATATTAAGTAGAAAAATGAATCCAACACAGATTGAAAGCGTACCATTTCAATCGATGCCTCACTGTCCTCATGTTTGTTTTCTCTGTCAGGCGCAAGTACAAGAAGACGTCCCAGAGGTAAGTCTTGCTGCTGCTCCGGCTCTGGACCTTTTCCTTCTCCTCCTCATCCCTCCCTCCTTTCCTTCACCTCTTCTCTAATTTCTGGATTTCCTCCCTCTGCTCCACCGATTCTCCCACATACCTGGACCTCATCCTGGAGCTACTCCTATATGATTTTTTTTTTTTTCACATTATCCATTGTTGCTTGTCTTGCAAAGCACTTTGTAACTCTATTATAAAAGTGCAATTTGAATAAAAGTTGTTCATGTTCTTTCTATGATTATTATCATTATTACCATATTTATTCCTGAGGGTCACAGATAACTGAGCAAGTCAAACACACCTTGTCACACTTGTGTATGCATTCACTTTGCGCTTTCTCTCATGTGTTGATTCAAGTGTCGGACTCATCGTCATTACCAGATAACTGGCACTTTAATGGATAGAAATTATGGGCACGCATCAACTCACAGACCTTGAGAGCGTGACGAATAACTCGAGTGCCATGCATGTTATCTTCTCTATTATGAAACTTTCATTTGTTTGGTTCTGCCGGAGATGCTCTGGGGAAATCAGGCCCTCTATTAACTGAGACTCGAATGCATTTATTTACAAGCTTGAGAGCAAGAATTAATTAATGCCACTGCATAAGTGAGTAATATAGATTTAAGTATCATTTGTTAAAGATGTTTCTGTATTGATCTGAAACATGCAATCAGCATCTTTCATTTTATTCAATTCATTTTCCCCTGTGATGACTTGTTTAGATGCAAAGGACACATTTTTGTCTTTAGGACCCACGAGACCTTGTAAAACTACAAAATGTTTAAGTCCCATCTGGCTAAATGACAAAGATAATGTTTGTATTTCACTCATTTCTGTACGGCCAGTCGTGTTTTTTGGTTAAATATTCCATTACTTAAGTCATATTCAGGCCAAAACCACCAATTTTTGTATGTTCTCTACACAAGGGGCAACTTCCATGGCTGTGAAGTTAAGCCAATGCAGAAGTGTCAAAAATTGCAGTTTCTCAATCGTCCACATGAGGCTGGCTACAAGAGTCAGTCTCCATAAGTCCCCATGTTAAAATGTCTAGCTTCACAGCAGAAATAAACATGTTTGCAGCCTGGTACAAAAAACAGTTTTGGCCTCTATAGCTAATTTCCCCATTTATGACAACTGTACTGAGGGTGAATCTGTTATAATTTGTTGTATAACTCAACATTCTTAAAATTAATTTTGCATAATTAAAAGCATGGTTGCTTTGATTGACAGGTGGGCGCTGTTATATATAGCTTATTTGGGCATCCAGGTGTCATTCAGCCCACCTCAGGTCCGATGTTCCACATCTTTGCCAATTTTTTGATTAGCTGGTAGGGCAAAAGAGGCATTACTGCCAACATGACATTCGGAAACCTACAGTGATGTCACGGATACAACGTCCATTCTTTCTGCTGTCAGTGCTCTACACACTCTCTCTTTGCCTTAATTTTAAACGATTTCTTTAAAATTGCACTTCATTTCATTTCATTAGGAGAAAAAAACAAACAAACAAAGAAGGGGCACTAAATTTAAACCTGCACAAATGAATGTAATGCTTTCATGCACTATTGTTAAGCCTATAACAAAAAAAAAAAAACTGAGTAAAGTCTGATGTTTTGTCAATAAACAGTTGCTGTAGTCTACATTCAACAGATTGGGATGTCAAATTCAGGTACCATTTGTTCTCCTCTGGTATTGAGTGGAAGTCAAAAAAAGATAAAATCCCATCAAAAAACAACATTTGTCTTATTGTTTTAAGTTTTAAAAACATAGTCCATTTGTCAGACACTATTTTTTATATGTATTAATACACATTTTTTGCTCGAGTGAGTATTTAGAGCAGCAGGACAGTGTATGTGCTACAGTTCCCGTGTTCATTATAATAAAGGAACATATCACAACAGTGTGGCTCATTTGAAACAAAAGCATTTTTTTAATAACTAACACTGAAGACTACTACTTCTACTCTTTGCACCAGTCAAATCAACAACCGCTCTGGTTACAGTCCGGAGAATGCATCGGCACAAATTATGTTAACTCAGTAAATAGGAAATTGTAACTGCACCACAAACGAAGCTCAGAACACAAAAATAGGTTGCCAAAGCGCCACTAATGCGGTTTCATGGCATTTTCCTGTGAACTGTGGGATTGCCGCACAGTTAGAGTAATTGAACGAAACTCTCCTCATGCTACTTATTGGCACAGCGTGTGGTCGTTTGGAGTGGTATAGAGCTAGCTGTTGGAAACTCTCGTTCTCTCTCTTCTCTGTGCCGCTGTCTCTCAGTCTCTCTCGCTCTCTCTGCTGGGTGGGTGAGTTCCTGTGTGGAGGAGCTGGGTGATTGACAGCTCCATATGTGTCTGTGTAATTACGGCCGGGCTAATTGGCAGAGAGGAACACTGGGACATTGTCATTACTGACACACCAGTACAACCCCTCACACACGCAGATGGAGGGAGAGATAGCCCTCTTCACAGAGGGAGGGATGGAGGGATGGGAGAGAGGAGTGTTTGTGTGAGAGTGTGCGTTTGTATGGAAAGGGAGTTAAGAGAAATGGAAGACAGGCTGCAAAGAAAGGTCTGTGAAGGCCATTGTTTGTGTGTTTCATGTGGGCTTTGGTGCTGGTCGTCGTCGTGTTATCGCTTTTTTGATCACATGATCTTCTCTTTCAACAATTGACAATTTGCTAAGCCACACCCCCCCATAGCTACGTTTTTGCCAGATAAAAATTTTATTGAAAGATTTATTTAGCTGTAACCACCAATTAATGATGGATAGAAGAAACACCATTGTTCTAGAATTGCAATATAGAGCGGGTTAACCACAGTACTATGAAGAACGATGATCAGAAAATATATTAGGGTGATAAGGAAAGATGTATCTAACATAGCCCTGTTCGAGTACGGGATAGAAGACTGTCATGAGCAGGGCTTTTTCTAACGTAACCACAAAATAATTTAGTCTAGCTAATTATATTAATCAATCAATCAATCAATCAATCAATCAATCAATCAATCAATCAATCTTAATTTCATTTAGGTAAGTGCAGATCAAAGTGCGTCACAGATGAGTGTCAAGATAGCAGAAGTGCAGATAAAAACTGGATGAAATAAATAAAAAAAGCAACAAAACAAAGATACAAATGTCAAAATATGATAAGACAGGTCTTACAGCTATAATACTAAACTGGTAAAACAGAATAAAAAGACAAAGCAGTGCATTGATAAGATGGGTAAGAAATAAAATATGCTAACCCTGCCTTGAGTGTAACACTGTGTTATTCATGTTTGCAGATTATGTAAGAACAGTCGAACACATACTTGACAAACGTGAGCATCACAGTAGTGCTTCAGCATGTGCGGGAAATCCACAGCTCGCCAGAACCTGCCATGCCTAGTTACGGTTGCTAAGCTGCGATTGGACAATCGCTGTTCAGACGATGTTTTTTCCGGTCGATTCAAAATGTGTTACTTCTTACTTACTGAATGTGCCAGAGAGCAATCTGATTCTAGCCACTACAGAAAAGGCATTGATCAGCCGAGCAGCACCACTTAGAGTGATTATTCACCAACAAAGCAACAAGTAGACTGCTTGTGTATCTCTTTGTATTGGATGACAGGTGCCTGAATGCTGCACTGAATGAAACAAGCTTCTACTTAAGCCTGTAAATACGCTACAGTGGTCACTTCTTGTAGCTCAGCTTTCTAAAAGCTTTAAGTGTTTTTGCCATCTGATCCAGGAAAACCCTGCAGCCTTAAATGGCGTTATGTAGTCTACCCCAGTTGCCGACTCTGTTGAGAGTGTCTGTGTGTTTATGAGAAAGTTCCTCGTTGTTCACTCACAGGGCTGCTGTGTTTGTTGGGATTACAGCTTTGGAAGCTATGCAGGGCTACAGAACATGTTTTCAGAGGTAGTAATGACTCAGGCCACTCAGACATCTACAGCCTGATCTCCTCCACCGTTTTTTTTTTTCCAGTTTCCAGACACTGAGTCTGTGTGTGTAAATATGTTTGTTTGTGCAGGACAGAAGGTTGGAGATCTCTCTGTGTGCGGATTATATATTTGGTAACTCTTGGCCCATGTAGTATAGCATGATAGTAATTTCATTCTAAAAATGCCAACAGAGAGAACAATGAATGAATGAAAAAAATGAAAATCACCGCATTGACAGAGGGGAAAAGAGCAAGAGCAATGGAGAGGAGGACGGATACTGTCAGGCTGAGAGTCACAAGGGAAAATTGAACTCTTTGGTTAATGTCAGTAATCAGGGAGCAGATCTTCCAGGCACTGGCTGCCTTTCAAGAACAGCCCATTAGATGCCATTATCCAAGCCTCTCTGTCTCTCTTTTCTATGCTTTGGAGCCATTTGTCAGTCAGAACAGCTATTGGGCTATTTATCGGAGATTATTCATTTGGCGTAACAGCGCGGTGCTAGTTTCACGTTTGGATTAGCTGGCTATAGAACAAATACAATCACATCTCATAAAACAAACAAATAATTTGAGCGATAAGGACCAGAAATTACAGTGGCAATATAGATGATGATGCGTTTGGATAATGAATTGGAGAAAGAAAAAAAAAGACGATGCACGCTGTTAATCAATTAAAAAATAGTAATTAGAAGCACAGATGTCACTTCACGCTCACTTGGGGCTCATTTTAAAACATTGATTTATATGACAGATATCGCACATCAGGATTGATTCATGTAAAAAAAAAGGACATTCTTATTCCTGTATTTTTTTGTGTCATGCCAAACATTTAGCCCATTTATCCAACATTTTATTATTAAAAGACACTACTATCTATCACAAATTCTAAGAAGACACAAAACCAGAAGAATCTTTGCTTCCAGTGGGTGTTCGCTCTTTGAGTTAAACCAATCAGATTTTGCCACAACCTGTGTGAGCCAATCATCTCGCTGCTGTCAGCTGTCATTTCAGTATCAATTGGTCGATGCAACCCTTGTTCACCTCCTGTTTACATCACATCCAAACCGACCACCACAACCACAACCACCACCACCAGTGTCTAGACACCATCAGGGGGGATATTACCGTACACATGAACTAATTTAATTAGTCTTAAGCCCCTTTTCTACATTTTCAAATAACAAATGTTTGCGTGTGAAACGCCAAACAAGCTGTACACCAAATAGTAGAAGGAAGAAAATAAACACTAAGCTCGTCTGTGTTGATCCTGATAAACAGACCCGCCCCTCCAATCCTCCAATCCTCCAGACTTTCTCCGGCTAACATTTAAGATGGCATTCTTTCAACTAAAGTAGTAGCCAACTCAGTCTACATCCAGAGCGTTTAAACATCAATTTATTGCACTAAAAGTATCGCTTGGCGGAGTATCATTACTTGTTAGAAGTGATTATTTCACAAAATATATATACAAAGGAATATTACGTGAATGCATTTTCAGGGAGGAGTGAAATGTTGGCTGTAGCTGTATTGCATGAATTGCCACCTACTTGATCTCTTGTACATCTAAGGAATGAACTAGCAAGACTGAGTATCTGCAGCAGCCTACTAAGTTAAAAAAAACAAAAAAAAACAGTGGCGTCCATTCCTTATTTCAGTCTGTGGTGGTGTAGACAGACAGCAGTCCAACTGAGAGAGATCAAGACCTCAATTTCAGCCATTAACGACTCGCTGTCTCTTCTGTAATTGTTTTCTAGTTGTGTTGATGAATTGCGGCTGGTTTTTCGGTGTGTTTCCATCCCTTTCACTGTTTAAGTCCACATCTTGCGTGTGATGCAGCCCAATGCTGCAGCGAAATGTTTGTTTTTAGGTGTTTGATTATCATAAAACTACGTGTCTTGACTTTTTCTGAAATGTGATTTCATATTTGATCTTCTTGCTGTGTTTTCCAGCACACATACACTGATGATTATACCTCTCTTGCTGTTTCTTTTCTTCCTGCGATCTCTCTTCCTCCCTTCACCCCCATCTCCTCCTCTCTCCTACTACCTGATGATTAGAGGGGTAATTGCCCGGCTCAAATGAATCTCCGAGCTCGGGCTAATTACATTCTTCTCAACCAATGTTTTTTTCCTCTTTTTTTTTTTTTTCTTTAATTTTTCCCTTTTACTTCCCCTCCACTCCACATCAGGTGCTCCTTTTCTTATTCAGAGGTAACCGCCTCAGCTTGCATGAATCACTCGGCGTCACAGTTTTTCTAAACCGCGCAGGTGTTGAGAGACAACCTTCAGTTTGTGCATCGGTAAACTAGATACACAGAAGACACGCGTTCTCTGCACAGACCTACTTTATGCGACGTGTATGAAGAAACGGCTGCCTGTATATATTGATGTGTGATGGATTTTCCAATCAGGCCAAACAATACACCTCAGTAGCCGCGCACAACGAGGCGAATAACTTTCAAATGGATTTTTTTTCTCGGTGACATCATAAGAGGCGTGCTGAGTTTTCATTCTGCGGCAAAGGGCTTCCACGCTGATTATTTTCTCCCTCTCTGCCTACCTCAGAGGGACATTATTAAGCTAAGTGTATTGCTATTCCTAAGATTGATTATAAAGCCTAAATGATAGGCTTTTATCCTAAGTTGAGGCTACGGGCGGAGATGAGAACATAAACGTCACAGGCTCTCTCAGTGCCAGCCCAGCTCACAAGGCTTCCCCTTCCTGCCACCAGCAGCAGATAATATTGCAGATTTATGGTGCAGATTGTCTTCTTAATCTGGTTGTTTATATCCAGCCTTCCTCCAACCCGCCTCTTCATTCCACCTCTACCTTGGTCTCCGCTGACTGTTTGTCCAAAGGGCATTACTCCAGGATGGAGGCAGGTGGGGCGAGAGATACAGCAGGAATGTGTGTGTTTTTTTTTTTTTTAGTGTCGTTTTGTGTGTTTCAGTGAGAGGGAGAGAAAATATTTGGTGACACCGTGCGAGATTGAGACTGTGTGCGCAGTCAGTTTGTGTTTATGTACTCATGTGTGATGCCCGGCAGCCATCCATGCGTGTGTGTTTGTCTAAGTGCTGTGCGTGTTTTTCTTTCCATTCAGCTATCTATCACCTCGCCCCATTCATCTCCATCTAACACAGTCATTTTGGTTCCAGTAGGAGTTGAAAGACCTCACATATAGTGTATTCAAATACCTTCTGTGGCCCACAGTCTCTGTCAAAACCAATGTGTCTACAAAATGGGGTTTTCTTGCTAAAACCAGATTGATCTAGGCAATGTTTTTATATACTCTGAGCTTTCCAGTGATATGTACAAAGGCTGTAGAAGAGTCTGAGTGCCCAGGAGAATGATCTAAAGTGATCTTTCATGACTTGCACTTGGACAAAGTTAGATGAAAGCCTGTTTAGAGCATACAAACAAGCAGGAGGGAAGAAAAGTGCAGCTGGATGTATCTCTGATAAAGCAATAAATTGTTTTCCTATTTACACTGCAGTGACTATGATGACTGTACAAAGTGCAGGACTTTGACACCACAGAGCGGGGGTTTGCATCCTGAGTTAACAAGCATCAAGCTTCTCTTGGGTGGTAGCCAAGTAGATAATGGCTTGATCAGTGATGTGGTGCTTTGTAGCTTGTTATACAAACAGTGGACGTCGAAGGATTTGGCATTGTAAAGTGAAACATGTCGGCGGAAAGCTTTTTTGTCAAATCTGGAAAGATGAATAAACACTTCAGTTGTTTGCTTCTGTATGCGCGCGTGTGGTAATGCATGAATTTATAAATGTGTGAGCATGTGAATAATAACCCATCCGTTTTGTTTTCTTTGATGTTAATCTAAGAGCAATGCCGGGAATCGCAGCAGTGACGCAGTCCAGTCTCTGTTTTCTGTCACAGCTTTTTTAACACTCTTCGGGACACGCTGGGCTAAACATCCTTTCCAGAAAATAAACATTGAGTACGGGAGTTCACTTTTACACAGTTAGATTCATGAAGATTTTATACTGTGTGCCTCACGTGCAACGATCACAAATATTACACACTTACACGCACAGTTTATGCATCTGGTCTCCCTCCTGTTCAGACAGATTGGCCCGGCCTGGGAATTCACAACTGACTTATCTAAGATTTAAATAATGACTAAGCAGAGGAGCGCCATCATGGCATTTTTGTAAACAACCAAGATGGCAGATGTAAAGCTTTGATAAGAAAAGATGCGTTTGCCATGCTTCAAACAGTCTATGTGACATGTTTTGTTGCTCTGATCGTTGTTCCAATTGCATCCAGCGGCATTTTGGTTTGCGCCCATTGATATGCAATTGAAAATGACATACATTGATATTTCGTTAAAAAAATCCACTAGCAATTTCTATTTGACGTAAGGACCTAAAAGTAAACCAACAACCATGATACAGATACAGATCCTTCAGATTTCTGAGATTTTACAGTGTAAAAATAAACTTGTCAGCGCTCTGCAGAGGACTTTGTGTGTGTGTGTGTGTGTGTGTGTGTGTGTTTAGAAGATGAGGGACATACTACAGTGCACGCTTTATTATCAGCGCCTCTCATCAAACTGGTTGTGTCTAACTAAGACCTCCTTTCCAGACAATGTCAGCTAAATAAACGGTCTTCGGGGTAGCAGCAAAGACATGAAGATGGTGACGAGTCTCCGGCGAGCTTGACAATCCTCTCATCTCCGCTCTACTGTTTGTTCCTGCTGAACATAATGAAGCTTAATTGAGTCATAAAAGAAATGCTAATTCTGCCAACCGTGGCGTTTGATGGAGACATTTGGTGTTTCTTAAAGGGATAGTTTAGTTTTGATAGAAAAGGAAAAATAGAGCTAATAGCTTTTTGTAACTGAAATACAACAAGACAATTGACATCTGTACATTTATATACACTAAATTCCAGAACAAACTTTTGAAGTTGTATGTTTATTATTAAAATCAAGTACTAGACAAGTCTTTATTCACTGACATTTATGATAATGCATGTTGCCTTTGAGTTTTTAAAATCTATCTTGAAGTGTCATTCTAGTTTAGTCATTTTGGGTAAAGTTTCTAGTGGGTGTATTATCTTCCAAAGTGCTGTTGGAGTCTTCTAAAAGCACAGAGTCAACATGCTGCTGGAATTTAGATGGCCCGCAGTAAATGTCAACATCCACTTTTTGTGCTTTTCCCACTTTTATTGTTTATTTACGTCAGTTAGATTTCCCACATCACCCAGAGTGACTTTAGATACGTCCAGAGAATTGACCTGAACCTGTTACTCCATGTATTCTGGTTGTATGGCACTTTGTTTGCTTGAGGAAAATTGAGTGATGGATATCTCCCTGCATAAATATTGAAGAAAATAAAAAGTAATGATGCTGTCATTAAAATATCTTGTTGCCAGTTATAAATGAGCAGTGTGTCACTAATAAGATATATCTAGGAATGTAACATTTGAAGTGCTAAAGTATGTATTTTAGCGAATTTGCATCACCCTTTTTTTGCTCCAACAAAGCAGTGAATTAAAAAACGAAACCACATTTCACAGGACCTCTTAGTACTCAGGCGTTTTAGTCTCATTAAGTGAAAAGAAAAATGCTGTTTTAGGGAAAATGTGATCGTTATGAATGATTTATCAAGAAAATAAGTTAGGGTTGGAGTTGAAAATACAGAGCAGAGAAGTGATCAATGGCAGAGGGGGAAAAATACATTTTTACACTATTTTAATTATTAAGCACTCTATTAATTATTTACGTATAATCTATGTTCCACTCTGCTTCTAGATTATTGGCTTGGAAGGATAAGATTTACAACAAACTGATAAAAAATAACTGCTCGTCCTCAGTGACCTTGTACTCTTCTGCATGGAGCTTATGTTGAAAACTGATAATGGGACTCAATATAAAGCCCTATACTTTCCTGCTGTACAATGGTCAGTGTTTAGTTATGTACATAGCACTTAAGGTCATATACATATAAGGACACACACACCACACACACATATATATATATACGTGAGGCACTCCAACTGAATAATGGTTCTTTTGGGAATACAGGCGTATGTGTGTGTGTGCGTGTGTGTGATGTGGCCCTTTGCCAAATAAAGTGCACTCAGATGTCCTTGTTTGTCAAGGGGTTGAAGGACAGAGCGGTGATGACCTCACTCACCACAGTGCACCACTTTTCAGCTTTTATTGATCGATCCATGAGGCTGTGTGTTTGTTTGTGTGTGTGACGAGGACAAAGACAGCTGTGTTATTATGATCTCCACCCCTCCCTCTCTCTCTTTATTTCTCACGGTCTCTTTCTCTTTGTGTTTTAGATCTCTGTGTGGTTTTCAATAAGCATATCTGTTCCCTTATAACACCATCAAGGTAATACAGATTTAAAAAAGGGGAGGACACAGTATTTAGGGCACAGCCTTTGTTTCTGTGTTGGTACACCTGCTCCCATTGTCAAAGTAACACTAAGGTGTATCACTATGCCTGGATTACTGCTGCAATAATCTCTGATCTCTGATGTTATTATGTTGGTGTCCTGGCTTAGAGTCAAAGAGATAATCTAATTCAAAGCTCTATTTTATCTTCCCATCCTGTTTCATTGAGTTAGCTCATTGACCTGTGAATGTGTGTGTGTGTTTCACCCTCCACAAGTCACGTATGTCATTGTTTTGCTTCAGGGATGTGACTACCTTTACAGTAAGTACAGTTTAAGGTTATGGTCAGCCCATCCCCCTCTTTCATCAATAACCTTCACATCTGCACTTCTGAGGGCTTCTGGGTCTTTATTTGTCTGCTACATGAGATAATAAACATACTTAAGCCACCCATGAAAGGACAGTCAAAGGCGAATCAAATTTCCCCTGGCTGGACCCTCACTGGGGTCGTCTTATGTCTCATACATTCTTCTGCTGTGGATGTTTTTGTACATCTTGGTAAAACTGGAAGGCATGTAATTGTGTATATTTACAATCATACACGTACAAATAATGATACATTTGACAAACTTTCTTATAATTATAAATTTGGGAGCTGCCTATTTCAAAAAGTGTGTTCAGACCTCTTAGATTCATCCAGTTTTCTAGATTTTGTTCCTCACTCACATGTTACTAACTGTAAGCGAACATCTGGATTTAAAACTCATCTGGATTTTGTCTGGATAAGAGACACTTACAAGTGAAAATGGGGCAGTTTCTCAGAAGGCATTTAAATCAACATGTCATCAGCATATCAAGACATATCAGTTTTTATTATATACTATGAGTGACATACAATATTAAGGTGCTTGTAGTATACAGTTCTTCACATTTATAAGGATATGTGTCCTTGTAGCAGAGAGTGAACAGGAAGATGTGATGGAGACAGGGTAGCACCAGTAAAGATGATGAAGGTGTAGAGACTGACCGAGGAAAATGGAGACTGCTATCAGCGTGGTGTGAAGGATGAGGAGAGGACTGAGCAAAAAAAGAGAGAAAAAGTGGAGGAACACTGAGGAATATTTGTCAGATAGACTGGGATTATGTCTTCCTATTCTTTAGACATATAAATACAGCAATCCTTTCTTAGTATAGAGAGCAGAAAAGAAAGACACAGCATTTTTTAATAAGAGTTTTTTTTTATTGGCAGTGAAATTGAGTAGTCAAGAGCAGACTGTCACCCTTGAGTCCCTCCGCCAAGTCAACAACTCCCTCCTCCAGGACATACAGATGCTCAATAGAAACGATGAAATGTTCAATGAGTCCCTTGTGGACAATAACGCCATCCTCAAAGACAAAAAGTATTTTCAGGAACAGAGCAGTGATGTGGCCCTGTCAGAGGATTCCATAGAAGACTGACCTTTACAATAAAATTCAATTTAAAAAATGTTAGACATCAAAAAATGAAGGACGTCAACAAAGTCCTCCTCAAAGAGAAATGCACGATAGCTCAGGAATTCAGCCTGAAACCGTGGAAAGAATAGAATAAGACAAAGGAGCATGTCTTGAACTGCAGTGATTTGGAAAACAAGTTTTAACTGTTGGTGGGACTACAACAAGATGTTTGGGGGGGCTCAAAGTCGACGAAATTCAACTGAATGAAGAGTTGTATGTCAGTGTCTCAAGTCAAGATGCTCAAAAGCTGCTTAAAGAGGAAAATAAGATGAGCCATGTCCTTAAAAATAAAAGCATGAGCACTTGAGGAAAATAAAGAAAAATAACAGCAGGGGGTCGAGTATTAACAATAATGGACACCAACACCATGAGTGAGATGAGTCCCACGTGTTAAAAGGGAGACCAACAGGGATATCTGTACCTGTGGGGCTGCATTGAAAAAAAGGCCTTCATTTCCAAATGTGATAGTGAGGAATGAAGTCTAAGGTGTTGAGATTGCACATGTTTATAAATGTTAGTCCCAGTTTGTGCATCTAGAGGCTGCTGCCAGGCCACCAGGCACCTGCACACTGCAGTATTTTCAAAGGTACCCTTTGGGTTGAGTTATCCTGTCCTTGTCTCGCTATGTTGGGTAAAATCATCAAAAAAAAGGACAAAGGGACGAAGATGATAGCAAAGGGACAGAAGTCCCATAAAAATATTATATGTAAGGGATAAAGAATTAATTTATATTTTCATGTGTTTTGTAATCAGTCTTTTCACAGGGCATAACTTTGTTTCCTTGGTTACGCCTGATGGTTTGACTAGTACTTGGAACAATCCCTGCCATCACATTAGGATTATCATGAAATAGAAACGTTAATGAAATGACAAACCTTTGATAAGATTTGGCAATGGGAGATCTTTCTAGTTGGCTCAGCTCAGAGAAAACTTGCTCAGGTTTAGTATATATTTATGTTTTTATTCTTTATATTTTTGTATTCTTTCTGTCAGGAGTTTGATCAATCGTCTTTGAACATGTCACAATAGATTGCTGACATCTTGGAGGTCTGTTGGGGTGTTCCCCTCTTTGTCTGCAGAGACAGTTTTGCGGTTTCATTATAACACCAAGAGCATTTCCAACCACAGTCAATTAGGAGCATCAAATTCATGTCAGTTAATGTCTTCTCTTTCACAATGTCTGCCATCATTTGTGATCCACCTTCTCCAGCTCCCTGTGCGATGGTTTTGTTCACGTCGTGCTTTGTGTTACTTCACCTTATTTACTGCCAAATCCTCAACTGTAATTGTGTTTTTAAATTGCTCTCCTTGCACTTTCCACCATGCAAGAGATCTTTTTTTTTTCACACATCTCAGTTGCTCTAGATTGGTTGTTATTGTTCAGAGATTTGGGTTTGCTGTGCCCACAAGGGCCTGTCAGGGTGAAAAAATCCATGTTAAAATCATTAGCCTAGGAGTAGCATTTGGCAATGATAACACCTGCTGCTGGCATCCAGTGTGGTGGTAGCTAATCAGTGCTGGAAAGAGTCCTAAAAATAACTTCTGATTGTGAAACCCAAGTGTTCCTGCGTTGATCGCTATTCTTAGATCATTAAGAAGTGTTGCACAGTAATTAGATCTAATTGTAGAATGTGAAGTGCGTTGTATTTCTGATTAGGGAGCTGCTTTTTTAAACCCAATTAGCTGTGGCATTTACCAAATCTGAATATTCTGTTTCCAGCAACACCTTATTTAAAGTTCATGTCATTTCACTTTGGGTAGCTGCCTGATATTTCCACAGTTTTGTTTTAATATTGGCCACTGAGCAGCGTTAATAAAACAGCTTGGGGTTAAGTAGTTTCCTCAAAGACACTCTTTTGGCAGTTCGGGGTGGAGAAACCCCTTTGTTGTCCCAGGTTGTCATGAAGCCAATCGCAAGGATCTGAAGCAGCGAAACGCGTGCTTTCAAAATTGCTTTTGCAAACTCCACCACCGCCTGCAGCTTCACAACGTTATGTGAGTGCATGTGTATATTTTCTGTATGTGTGTGAGTCTGTGTTTGTTGCTGACAGAGACGGACACAAAGCCTTTTTTAATCTCTAGCCTGCATGACTCATCTGACATGGGAATTCAGCGACCTTTGAAAATCTGGTTCCACCTTATTAGATTGTTGTAAGTGAATTACTGGCATTTAATGACCTTGTTATGAACTGCACACATGGTGGACAACACTGAATGAGCCGACAAAACATGACCAAACACAACTGACCAAACATGTGGGGGACCCATTTTACAACAGAAAACAAATAAAAAGCTATTTTTGGTTGCCGTTATTGGAACCCCAAGAAGCTTATATTTTGGTTTTAGTCACCAAAATCCATTGAAATAAGTGAAATTTCCAAGAATACCCCTACATCCCTCTGTGAATTCTACCGTTTTGGGTTATTCATAAAATACATGTCATCAAAAAGCCTTCTGAGTAGTACATATCAAATTTGGCTTCTTTTCCTTGAGTTTTGGGGTATTTGGATGCACATTTTAATTGGAATGTATTACATCCTCTGTCATATAAAACTGTACTTCATCCTGTTGCAGGATTTCATAGAGTGATATCATAGGTCAGACGTATGTGTGGATGTACTGTGAGTTCTTGGCAAAAAAACATGTCCAAAAGTACGATGATTGAAGTACAAACATTTAAAAATTCTTCCTCTTCCAACAAATTTGTTGAATCAGATCTGTTTGCTCAAACCTGTGACGTTACCTACAGTAGTAAAATAGCCTTACTTGCCAGGAAAATAATCAGCATATCACAGACCAACTTACAGGTTACATTAAAAAAGCCCTGTACAAGATTGACACATTCACTGTGTGGAGTCTAACTGCTATATCATACGTCTAATATAACGGCTCTGTTCTTCTCTGTTTGACTCTGGGGTACTTTACAATTTTTTTAACAGTGAAACATACTCAATTATAATATAGTGTATATAGTTAACTATCTACATATTTAAAACCCTTTTTAAAGGTGGTAATTTTCTTTGAAGTCAGCCAGAAACATTAAAAAACGCAGCATGAGATGGAGTTCTTCAACTTAGAGTCTTCAGTCTGTGAAGTCAATGGTTACCAACTAAAAAAGATTTTTTTTAGCGACGCCTTATTTATCAGTGAAATTCCAGTAGGTATGCTCAAGTTTACTTGAGGACATTCATATCCACATACAGTTTCTCTCTGCCTCTCTCTGTCTCCAGACTCGCCATGAGGGACATCATTTAATCTCTCGGATTATGTAACTCGTGCACTACAGCGCGTTACGGATTATATTCCAGCACTGACGCAAAGTCGTGGCATGTTTGACAGGACAGCCAGTGCTGTAGGTATGGTCACTGGAGAGAAATCAACAAGAGGATTTATATGTGAGATTAGAGAAACTGCAGTGTTTATTGTATTTAATGGTGTTTGGTTTTAATTCTTGAGCTTCGCAAACACAAATTAAAATCAGTTTGAAGGTATTTGTTTTAGTAATGGAGTGACATATTGTCAGTGCAGTCAGAGTGCATACTGACACATATGGTACAAGGACACGAGGTGTCACACTGTACATGTGGTGGACCATATACTATAGAGAGGGGAATATGTTCCGTAAATTTATGTTCAGCATTTTCCTGTGTGAATTGTAGGAGTGACAGGAGCTGCAGCTCCGTGAGGTCAATTAATGCAGTTGGGTTGTTTCGTGTCAGGCCAGTGAATTTCTATTACACCAGGGTTTCTGTAATTTCAAAAATCTTACTGTCTGTTGCATTTTAACTGACTCGCAGCAGAATATTTGATGGAGCTGCTTCACTCTGCTGGCTTTGCTAATCAGGTATCATGGCGAATAACACAGGCATATTATCTGGGTGCTGCAGTAGCAGAACTGCTTATGCAAATATGGACTACATGTTGCTTTGCTGTAGAGATTTTAGTATTTTAATATTTATGTACTCACTCGCTGCACACACAATTTTTGATGTTGGGTGGTTTTCTTGTAGCATATTAAAAGAATGGTGTTTTCGGTTTGCCTGCAGAGACATGAAACTTATTTAAAGTAGACAGTTGCTTGACTTGTGTCATTAATCCCTGTATTCCTTGGTGTGGACTTACTTTGGATGTTTGGATTTGTTTTGTTTTGGCCTCAAACTTCTCAGCCTTCTTTTGGTTATTTTAAATTTTCCAACCTCTTTTGTGATTAAAGTTAACTTTTTGTTCACTTCCAAGTCTGCACTTTGGGCTCGCTTCTTGAACTAAATCATGATATTTTAGGTAGCTGACTCTAATTTTAGATCTTAAAGCTTCAGTGTTAGAAAATTTGTGGAAGTCTAAAACAAAGAGATTGGTAATCATTCTAAAACCTTATCTGGAAATGGCAGGGATGTAAAGTGATTTGTAGTTAATGGGCTAATGCAGAAGTAATGCCAGTTTATAGCCCCACAGGATTGCAGGTCTAAATTGGACTTTTTATAGTACAGAATGTTTCCTCAATTCAAAATAATGAATGCGTGTTGAATAGTGCCTGGAAGCATTTTAAAATAAAGAAAGGACACACAAAATAAGTTTACATAAAGAGCTTGAATACAGTTTATGAAGGATCCATCCTGCAACTTTCCATTAAATGAGGGACCTACTTATATAAAAGCACTCTTGGCATGTCAAACATTTGTGTCCCAGGCAGTGAAATAATAGGTTTATTACAGCAGACCTCAAAAACACTTTTTTCCATAGCGTATTATTCAAACCCTTCTCTGTACTGCCAATTGAGGCCTAAAATGAAAGTCGAACAATAGTACAGTCATTAGTGAGTCCATTAAATCCTTAATTATGCGATCCTGCAGTGACGTCTACGTCTCAGTGAGCCCGAATTTTTTTACCGCAAGTTTGTTTGCTTCTGTCTGACCTCCTTGTCCCTCGCTTCCCATTTTTCTGCTCCTGCTAATTAATAACGTGAGTCATTGAAAGACAGTATTAATTGGTCATATCTGTTCTTTCAGATATTCGCCTTGGGAAAGAGAGGAGACTTATCTGTTCTTCAGTTTTTCATTAACAAGATAATCCAATTCACTACTCACGGAGTAGATGAGATGAAAATGAAATCAAATTACCTGAATTATGTGTGCATTTGTTATACACCGGACTGTGTTTGAATCACCCCCCTTTAAGGATTTTCTAAGCAGGTGTAAGGTTTTCCTTCAATAAAGCCAGCAGTGTGTTTCTCCGGACGATTACTCAGCTGTCAGACTTTCCTCTGGCTGCTGACCATGCTCTTATGTGCTCCAGCGGGGTGTTACCGGCATCACATCATCACGTCACATGAAGCCTAAGTCATGCTCTTAAAATACAAAAAACACCCACACATACAGGACTCGCTCACACACATACACAAAGTTTGATGTCTTGGTCGTTGTGCTGCAGTGCTGCTTTGTGTGCAGAGTGACTGCGTTCTGTTAAGCTCTTGACTGTTGTTGTTGCTGTTTTATTTCCCTGTAGTACAAATGACTTCCCAGAACTCACAAATTGCTTGCTGGGATTAAAGGAAATGTAGTTTGGAATTAGAAAGGCTTTTGATACATGCAGACAAAACACAAGTACATGAACACATGCTCATTATCACACATATGACAGTACAAATTCTACATCCACAGCGATCGTTACTGTTACGGGAATTTTAAAGAAAAAGCCTTAAATAAGGAGGATTGGATTCAAAACATCAAAGTTTGAGTTGAATTTATTGTTCTTGTACAAGAGGAGCGTTTTCACAGTGCAACACAGAGAAAAAGGCTCCCTGAGGAGCGTTGACAGTTGGTTCTTATACATTTTCCTGAAGATAGGCTGTCTCAACCCCTGTAAATTGTTAACAGACAATTTGCATATATGGCATTTGAACAGTTTTCTTCAACATATCCCCTAATGAGTAGCCAGTATGTCTCCAATCTAGATGTCACCTCTCTGACCTGTCCCTGGGCCTCATTCTGTTCTGAAATCCCTCTATTTATACATTAACCTGAACTTTACCTTACCCTGCCAGTCTCAGAAAAACAGCAATAAAGGGAAGTGCCTTCAATACATGTAATATAGGAACAAACATCGTATAAGTTAAAACATCTAACTAGCTGTGTAACCCTGATTTTTATGACAGTAAAACCTAATGTTATCAGTCTGTATGGAAGAGGATGATGACTTTGACCTTTTTCATAAACGACAAAGTCATTTGTCAGTGTCTATTTTGTCCATATCTGCCCGCTCTATGGATGAAGGTAGCATTACATTGTATCATTACTACTATCGTAACAGAGCAAAGGATCAGATAACAGTGGAAACCAATGGGAGAAAATAGCTTGATTTTTAAGGGAAGGCAGAAAGGCACGATGTTTCGAATCTCAAAGAACATCTAATCCACCCGTCACAGTTCACAGACATCCTGTAGTTGTACTCTTTCACAGGTTGCGTCTGCAGTCAGGCATACAAACATTTTGGGTGTGCTCACGTCCAGTTTTACTACCCGTTAAAGTGGGTTGAATTATTTTGCTAAACTTGGCTGGTTTACTGCGTCTGATCGTCTGCTTGTGGTTTTTGTTCCATGCTTTCATTGCATCAGTCTTGCCGTGAGCCCAGATTTCAACAATTACTCCGGAGGATACAATGTTATCAGGAGGCGTAGAAACAAAAACTACAAAGATAAGACCCAAGAAACTGAATTCTCTTTTCACT
Source organism: Larimichthys crocea (assembly GCF_000972845.2). Lineage (NCBI taxonomy): Eukaryota > Metazoa > Chordata > Actinopteri > Sciaenidae > Larimichthys > Larimichthys crocea. The sequence continues at coordinate 9,818,679 of NC_040012.1, forward strand.
GCTGCAACAAACAACCGTTTGTATCATGTTTTGAGTGAGGACGTTCTCCTATTTTATCATCTACCATGAGGTAAACCTTATCTTGATATAAGAGTCTGTGGTTACAGTAAGATTCTTGGGCTGCAGGATGAATTTATGGTGCTTTATTTCATGTGGAGCTTGGAAATATATACAGTATGGAGTTAAGCAGGACGATAAAAGCCCATATGGCAGATGAATGCTCAACCTTTTAAAATGATGACTTGGCTGCTGGTAAATCAAACACCCACCCTCTGTTGTTGCCAAATGGTCCATTGCCTCTCATTGAGTCATTGTATGCAAGCTGGAATTTGCTGGAGCCAGTTTTCTTATAGTTTTATGTCTTTATGTCCACACTAGTGTGACCATTGACACATAAAAAGAAGTGCACGTGTATTTATTCAGTGCTCAGTAATAGGAGTCCCTGTATTTTGTTAAGATTGGTCACATTGCTGATGCAGTGAGTTCAACATAACATTCATTTTCAAGTACAAAATGCTGTGCTCTCATACATGTATGCATTAGTACACAACTCCATCTCATAAGCTCGCACACCCACCTCATAAAACTGCCCAAAGCAATCTTTACCATTATGGGCTCCAAATGAAAGTTGAAATGTGTTTTAACTCAGATATATTGAACCATACGATGTGAACAAACTAAAATACATAGTCTGCTTATATTGACTAAACCTGCCTGTCAGAGTTTCTTCTATCCAACGGTAATACCAGGCACCAGCATCTGAGTCAGGGCCCTCAGTCGACCTTCTTTGCCCTTCACAATCCACTTTAGATAAGACTGATACATTTTTACATTAAAGTCCTGCCTGGAGCACCTTTGGACTGAAGTTTAAATGCTTCACATCTGCATGAAAGGCTGTAAAATAGACTTTATAGCCTTACGTTGAACTGACTGCTGATGGTGCTGGTATGCAAGGTTGAGTTCAAGTGGTTTTTAACTATAATGTCTAACACTGACATGCTGTCTCTGCTTTATGTACAGTACACGCTTTAGCTTAGTGCTTGAGTAATATGTCTGTACATTATTGGTATATATTGGCACGGTGATCATTTGTATTAAAAATGCAGGTGTTACCATTCATTTGAATGGGGGTAGTGCGTTTTGGCTATTGCTGTTGTGTTCTGGCTAGTGGTGTGTCGGTCGTGAACGTATTGTTCAGTTTGAACTAATCTTTTATATGACTCGGGAGTAATGAGTAGTCTCAGCGAGGGATTCATTCGTTTTTATGCAGCACGTTCCCTCACCACATGGCAGCTGCATAAGCTCAGTCAGAACAGGAAACAGACTCAACTGTGCGTCCTCAAGTTTGAGTCTCTCGTTCATTTGTCACGTGACAGGCAGCTCAGCCGCAGGCCTGTGTGACGAGCAGTACACACAGCGGTTTGTTCATACGGATCGGTCTTTCGTTCGTTCATTTGTCACGTTTACATCGGCACTAGTGAATGAACGAAATGACTCAAAAAAAGATTAGTTCAATTTGCCGTCAGAGAGTAAGTGATCTGATTCAGTAAAAAAAGGCTCGAACTTCCCAACACCAGTTCTGGCTTTGTTGATTTCATGTATCCAGAGTCTAAATCTGTGTCTTGCTCACAATTTACCCTGCAAAATGGTTTTAAAGCGAGCATTGGTCAAGAGACATAGACCCTGTACCCTTACTGTTAGATTTATAATTTACTCTAGTCTAATCTACTCTTTAGATTTACACAAAACTATTAGTTACATTGTTGATGATGATGACGGTTTTAAGGTAAAACTTGATGTAGTTGTTTCAAACACTGGGTCAAAATAGTTTTAATTTGGATAAATAACAGTAATACTGGGTCCTAAGTCCTCGTTAGTGCCACATTGACCCATCCAAAACTGGGTACAAGTGTGACTCAGTGATTTTTAGTGTGTGCAGCATTCCAGCATTGCTATTACAGTATATTTTGATATGTAGTGTTTCTGTTTGTATCTTTGTACGTTGTATTGTTGCGTTAAACCACTGAATTAATTGCACCTTCATGAATAAATGATTTTGATCCAGGGGATTAACTTTTCCTTTTTTTTATTTTTTTAATTTTGTGCTCATACCGTTATTGAAGATTTTTTATTTTTTAACTTCATCTTGTGGATTTGATTGGCAGACTTTGACATGAGTGGGCTGCATTCAGCCAACCACTGATCTTTTTTAAGGTTTCTTCTGTCCCCCGCCATTCTTGTCACATCTGTCATTTGCAACCTCCCACGGGAAAGGCTTTGTTTAGAACAGATATTGGAACTTTTTGAAGGAGTTACCAATATTGTTCAGAGAGTACAGCTCGCTTGCACTGTAACAGTATTTGTAATTTTAATTAGAGCCATCAGCAGCAGCAGCAGCAGAAGAAACCTCCAGCCTGTGCCTGCTGTAGCTGTTCCCACCCAAAGCTGAATGGCCACCAACGCTCAGTGTGGGTGTCACATTAACATTTGTATTTACATACAATTTAGACATTTAGTTCACGTTCTACCGCAGCGCAGAATGAGGGAGGAGGACATTTTAACAGGACACACTGGCTTGTTCTGTCAGCACCAGAGAATTTTCTGAAGACGATAATACTACATCTTAACAGAAAAGTGAATCAAGAGTGTTTTATGTTTATGAAGTTTCATGAAACTCTTGAGAGAGAGAGGTTCAGCTGCAAATATGAATATAAAATCAATAGTGGCATCTGTGAAACACCTATTTGGCATGTTTCCATCATGCCATCTACTAAGAGAGACCAGATTCCATTAAAATATGATTGTTATTGTCGCTTATTTGCTCTACAAAATGTTAAAGGCTAAGTTGAGATCTTAAAATCTTTTTTTCTTTGTTGTTTTGTTTGTTTACTATCATATAGACAAAATGAAGCAGCAAATAATCCCAACAGAGAAGATGAAGCCTCAGAATGTATGACATTTCATTTGACGCTAAAATTACTTAAACGATTAATCAATTTTTAAAATAATTACATATTGATTTTCTGTCAATTGATTAATCTTTTAATTAAAGATTACTTTTAACCTATTTCAGGTACTATAGAATAGACAATTATATAACTTTTTTGTAGTACTCTTTTAAAAAACAAGCCATTTGTTGTGGCAAAATTGAGTCAAATAGATTACAATCAAAAGTTCACCACAATCAATAGAAAACAGGTCTAACATTGAGTTGTTTTCTGTGGCGCTTTAGCAGATTAAACCATGCCTCAGATTCCAACTTCACCTCATCTATCTCGCTAAAACATGGATGTCCCAGGACTCTAGTATTTTATTGCCGAGCCTCTTCTCTGCTGCAGTCACAAATCATGATCGAGCCTGCAGGATACGTGGTACCACGGCTTAACTGAGTCATCGTATTTTTACAGGCCGTGTACCGCTTATCAGCCCCAAACCTGTGTGTGTTCCCTGAAAGCACGCTAATCTTCCTGGATGATTACATTGACCCCAGGCCATTGATTACACACCGTCTAGGATAAAATGTCTTTGGAACGCAGGCGGTGACCAAATTTTGCATCCTGGCTGTGCTCTCATTCCCCTCAACAAGCCCCATTTATCCCCTCCCCTGCTTTATGCTGTGCGGGAAATGGGCACCGACTGTTGCTTCAGCTTCTCAGAGCAGAAATGGTCCTGTTTTTATCACGAGTTAGGTCGGAATGGGATGCATTTCATTTTTTACATTTTTTTCCCAGTGGGTATGCAGGAAGTGGGTTTTTTTTTTGTTTTTGTTTTCTTGAGTGACAAAGAAGTTGTTAGAGGAAGGAGAAGGCTGTTGCTACGTTACCCTCTGCTGTTTAATTTCCCTTTTTTTCATGTTCATTTCATGGCTGTCACAACAGCTGTCGAGGGGTTGAACGTCGTGGAGCCCCACTGTACACTGCAGGGCGGCTCTAGTTTGACACTCCAGTCCTTTCATTTTTTTCCCCCTCCCTATTCTTGTCTCTGAGCAGGTCAAAGGAGGCCAGAGAGCTTGAGGCAATAAGAATAGAGGAGGAAAATGCTCTCAACCTGAATTCCAACTCTTAATCTCCTCTCTGTGCTCTCTGCTCACCCCTGTGATGGAAAGCAAATAAATCTCTCATCTTCACATACAGAGGCAGACAGCTGGAGGCTCATGTCTTTGCCTCACTCTGTCACTGGCCTGTTTAACCTAGCAGACACTGGAATTTGTGAAATTGGTGGGAAAAACAACATGCATGACACAATATCATGAATTATTAGAGAGCGAAATTGCTGTAGTAACAACAACAACAACAAAACAACAATGGTATTTCTGTGGAAAAATATTGCTTTTCCAACCCTAAGCATCATTTGCTTTTTGGGTTTCATGCTTGTAATTTGTCGTGAAAAAATGCCCTGTTACTCTCACTTCTGCGGTTGCACCATCATGACAGCCCGGACACATATGCCAGGATTTTCAGTCACTGTGATATCAGAGCTCTCACAGGTCATGCTTAACCATCTGTGTCTGGCTGCAGTTGTCAGCAAATATTGAGCTGCCAAACATGAGACATCACATATTAAGTATGAGAAGCACAAAGACTCCGGCCGTGGAGCCGGTCAGAGCTGTGAGCTGTCGCCTCTCAATAAATAACTTCAATAAGTTCTCTGTGAAACTACATATGTTTGCAGATGACACAGTGTCGTTCAGATGAAAACAAGACAGGAGTTGCTTTAGATTCTTTATTCTGATACATGAATGTGCTAAAAAATAAGAGAGTTTAACCTTTAAATGATAATCCACCTCAGCTCTATATTTGGCATGTCAAACAAAAACAGATTATTATTCTCTTTAGAGAAAACAACAATCATGATCAGCTTGAATCCATGTTGGCTCTTTTTTTATGCTCATGATGGTTTAAACATTCATGTTTTAAGTTCATATTGTATCACCTGTGCTGCTGGAAGTCACAGCAACTCAGTCCACTGTCTTCGTTATATTTATCACAGCTATGAACTATAGTTTATGTACAAATTAGGTTAAAACAAATGCTGGTTAATGTAAGGATTTGCCATTTATCTCTTTTACATCATATTTTTGATATTTTTGACTGATTGTTGGACAAAACAAGACATTTTGTTATTGCCATTTTCAAAATAAGATATATTTGTGTATATATTTTCTATTGAAAGTCATTAAATAAATTAAATATATATATTTTAGCCTTAAAGAATAGATCAGACTTAAAAGCATCCCATACACAGTATTTATATACATAATGCCCTAATCCCATTACCTTGTGTATTTTATTGTTTCTATCTCTTTTATTCTATTTTAATCCATGCAGAAAAATGTTTGTCTCCATGGAGCACTTTGAAAAGTACTTTTTAATGAGAGATTGAACTATTGTGCCGTGAATCGAGAGTGAGAAGCTTGTAATGAAAGGAATTCAGAAAAATACTTCACTGCCTCGCCACTAAACGCTCAGCCATAACAAATTACACGGCTGTTGCTCCTTCACCCTATCAGCTTTTTCTGTCTTATACAAAATTTCACAGCTGGCTCTGTGCCCAGTACTTACTTTAGGCCTGACCCGCGCTATTAACCCAGTGTGTTGCCTCTCTTGGTAATGACAGCAGGTGAAATGAGCCAATTTTGTTTTGGTTGGCAGAGACAATGATGTATCGCATGTCCTGACACTCAGCTCATCATCACGCGTCTTTTGTGTTTTAAAAAAGAAGCCCAATTGGCTCAATAGTAGTTGCATCAGATTTTCACTCTTGTCCTACAACCTGCAGTGTAGAAAGCGATGAAAGGGGAGGAAAAAAGTCTTTCTCTGAATTGCTTTCTCTTTCATCTCGACGCATTCATTTTCACTATAAAACCTTCCTGGATGCTTCACACTGGGTAAATTATCTTTTAACTGCACCACGACAATTGGTTTAGCATTCAGGTTAGTCCATTGTCTACTGAACAAAAGCAATGAGCCCATGACAAGGCTTTTTTTTTTTAATAGAAGCACTCACTAGAGACAAACATGTCTTTCAGTCCATGTGCCACTGTCATTCAACACTGGCTTCCCAAATAAGCAGAGCATGCCAGCACCACTGCGAATCGAGAAATAAAAGTCCAACAGAGCAAATTTCAACATTGTATGTTGAATTATAGTCTGACAAGGATCTTTCTTAAAAGAGATAGGATATTTTTTTTCTTGTGTATTAGCAGGGAAACTCACTGGCACACAGCTGTTCTTAATAACCATCATTAGTGCCAACCAAATCACATGTGCAATGATTCTAGAGTTACAGCTTACCCTTCATCCATTCACTTCCTTATGATTCTTAAAATAGCTGTCCGTCGCTTCAAAGAGAGATTTCGGCACGTGAAGCAGCTGTTGTCAGAGTCAAATGTTCCCCCTGGGGAGTTTTAGACCTCTAGTAGCGCTATGGAGCTGTTTTTCTTTGAGCGGGTACCAGTTTTATTTATCTCGCGTACAAGGCATGCACGGTATTACCAATGGCGTCACTGTATTCCAGTGATCAACAGGTGGCAATAACATGGCAACATAAGGTGTAATGTGCTGGCAAAGGCAGGGGAGAAGAAGATGTCAAGGTTGTAAACATGTCAATGCCAAATTTAAAAATCACCTTTGCGCTTTACGCACTTGTTAGATCTCGAGGAGGTCACTGAATGGAAACATAACTTGTTATTGGTGTGCATGAAAACCCCAGAGCTCTTAAAAGGAACAAATTTATTTTGTTCCTGCAAGAAAATCCAATTTCTTTCCTTTTGGCAATGCGATGGTCAGTCTGTCGGTTAGTTGGTTGGATCAGATTGATTGTCATGAAAGTCTGTCTAGTCCTCAGACAATGTTTTCTTATGACCTCCGTGATCATTTTGTGCTACCAGCAAGTATTTTTCATGCGGGGAATGAAATGTCTGAAAAACTATGTCATGAAATTATGAAAAACATTGATGTCTTTTATCCCTAGAATTTCCCTTCTAGTGCCACCAACAGGTTGATATTTGAAATGTCTCTACAGCTACTGATTGGATCACCATGAAATTTGACACAGACATACTGTACATGTTCCTATCAGGATGTTGTAATCGTGAGAACTTTTGTGATCCTCTGACATAGATAGAGATAGACTGATCTAACAACACAATTAGGCCCTAAATTTCAGTTTGTCCAATACTTATTAGATTAGATTAGAAATGACTTCTGTACAGTACTAATGACGTTTCAATCAGCCTCTGCAGCGGTGAACATTATACCTGCTAAACATTAACATAGCATAGAATTATAATTCTAAAGCACCACTGTGCGTAAGTACAGAAATGTAGTTTATTTTCATGGAGGCTCAGTTTAAGCTCATTGTGATACTGGGAGTCTTGATCAGGTACTATTAATACATTAAAAAACAACAGGAGGTTTATGCAGTTTAAAGAGCTGTCTGTGGAGATTAAAGTGGAAAAAAAGCATAAGGTTGCACGTGTTTGAACTGCATGTCTTGGAGTATCTGTACAGTGAGAGTGAGTGATGGAAGTCAAATACGCTTCTAAAAACACTTTCCATGTGGATTGGCTTTTAGTCTTGTTAAAGATCTTACCAGACATTTCTGCATGAATATGGAAATAATGACTGTGTGGCTCTTCTGCAGAGGTGGACTTGGGGAAATACCCAAGATTATTTTCAGTATTTTCCATCTGAAATTATTGCGAAGCAGACAGTATGTCAGCGGTACGTGTTGAAACCTTGCAGCCATATAGACACAAATTAGATTGCATTTTATCCCTCTCTAAGGTTTTCTTTTAATATTTTAAACGATATGAAAGTCTGGAGTGTAGAAAATGATGAAATCTGGTAAAGTGTAGCCTGTGTTAAACTGCATAACAATATATTCGGGGCTCACCTCGAATTTGGCCATAAAAAAATAATAAATGGACCGAACTATATTCGTTAATATTTATTTATTTATAGACATTTTTCTTCAGTCAGCTTCACAGAAACATTTTGGAGCCTTGGTACAAAAAAAAAAATGGAACTGCTGTCAGGGAATATAATCAATCAGAGCATCTGAAACCTTCTACTCTCCCACCTTTCTGCTTAATAATTCAACAACAAACGTAGCCTCTGTGGGCATTGACTGTGAAAGGGGAGCGTGTGACCTCCAGCACAGCAGCAGGAGGTATACTGCAAGAGGTTGCAGTGTGCAGAAAATGATGTTAAGTTGCTTTTCTCTCCAGCGCTATTTCAGATCCAGAGGCCACAAGTGAATTAGTATTGAAAAATGTAACACATAGAAGATGGTGTTTGCTCGTTTTAGTGATATTACACCAGCCGGTTTGTGTTGTATCACTCAAATATTACATTTATTCAGTTTTCAGTAATGCAAAATCAGTTAACTGTACATATAACACTTTATAAACCCAGCCAGTATATGTGTGAAAAAACAACAACAATTGCTTACAAATTCCTGCCACCATGGAAGCTAGAATAACTTTATAAATCACATTACTGTCTTTGTGGATTAATATTACAGAACTCAAAATTACAAAAATAGAATATGAACCAGTCAAGGACAAAACAAGAGACACTGACCCAGTTATGTGGAAAATCTAATAAAATGAAGTTGTCAAAGGTGTCAAAAGCAACATATCATGAGCACCTGACTGCAATATTAAGGCTGTTTTAATTTCAAGTAGCTGACACATGCAAATGAGTCCAAGCGGAGTCTGCAGACATCAAAGATTTGCAATTTTTAGTAAAAAGACCTTTCAAACTGCAGAGATTTCAACTCCCAGGAAAAAGCACAGGTGGAACTAATAGCGTTAACGATGGCTTCGTTCCAATTAAATGTCCCAGTGGCGAGCCGGCATGCACAAAGAAACAGCTCTGGCGCTGACACATGCAGATGAACGCAGTCATTATTAGTGTTATTAATTATACCTGTGTTTGACAAGTAAGAGTGTCTCTTATGACAAAAGCTGCATAGTATTATACTTGTGCCAATCAACACTTGAGAAGGAGAACAAGACTTCCATCAGAGCTTAAATGTACTCGAGGGAGAACTGATTCCTCTTTTAAAGGACACGAGAGTATGGAAGTGTAAAAATGTGCCACCCTGACCCTACTCTTCAGTCCAAAGTATCTCTTTAATGGGAGTATATTGAATGTAATACAGTCGAAAAAGATCAGTTTCTTCTGGTTTTCTGGTGGCTCATTATCGGCAAGTTTTTACCTTTATGTGAATGGAGAAGTGTGTATATGTGTAAGACCATGATTAAATTCAGTTTCCTGGTCAAAGTATATTTTGTATTCCTGCTCTACTTTGTGGTTTAAACCAAGAGGACAGATTTATTTTTTAACAGGACAAAAAAAAAATTGCCTAGTGCAACAGGAACCCAAACCAGATAAATCCAATATCAGTTGCAATTAATTTATCATGTCAAGACAGCAGGAGAGTAATCCCATTTGTTAAATGACTCTTGAATCTCTGTTTTAGATTAAGATGTCTGGTGAAGCAATTGGAGAGAGGAGAGGCTTCCCTCACTGACCTCAAGAAAAACCTTGAGTATGCAGCGTCGGTGCTGGAATCCGTTTACATCGAGGAGACAAGGTAAGAAAACAGTATTTTTTTTTTTTTACAGTCAAACGAGTACTGACATGGTTCATTTACTGAGAACAACAGCGCAGCATTGACAAAGGCCAGACTTTGGAAAATGGATGACTGTCATTAGTACAACAATTGACCTGAGCTGTAAGTCCTAGTTTCATTTTAACCATTTCGTCTCTGTGCTTGGTTACAGAATCTCACACAATTATGATGATTAATTAACCAAATGTATAACTGTTATGTAAAAAGGTTAAGTAACATTTTGAATGCAAGACTTCTGAATATAATGGAGTTTGTTTTTTTTTAATTGCCATTTTTACTTAAATACCATCATTGAATATTGCGTTCATGTGGCAAATGATGGTACACATAGTCAGCAACGCCTCGTCCTGAAACAACAAAATAACAAATCAGATGATTTTCATTGCATTCAAGTTAAAAACAGCATTTTCTGATCCGCCGCCCCTAGAGTTGGATTTCAATAATAGAAAACCAACTTGGCAGAGGTCATGCATGGAACGATTGTTGTTATTGGCAGATAATTGTTAAGGTATGGTTATGGTCAGGGAATATACTAGGTCAAAACAGGTTGGTAGTTGAATGCAGGTCCAGAATCTGAGATATGACCAGGCTTATGGAATTATGTAAGCATCCCGTCATCTAGATCCCACCAGATTAGGGCCAGCAATGGCATGACCACTCCAGGATCGAGGATGATGAACTATCCAGTGCGGAATCCATCTAGCACCGTGATTATCAGTGTGATGTGAATGCGTTCTCTTTTCCATTAGAACATGTATTCAGTTCAGAGGGTGGAGACCAACAGGCTTTGCTCTTGATCCCTTGTACATGTCAACACACACAACAGGGTAGCTGTGGAGAATTATATCACACAACTTGAATACTGCCCAATATGGTGTTTGAGGAGGTCTGGGATGTTTTGATGTTACGTAAGAGGTGATATTATTTGATCGACAGCGCTGGGATTTGAGTCTGATCCCCTGTGAAAGAAGAGCTATGATAAAAATGAATATTTTAGTAAGCCTTTAGTCTTTGCATCTGTCTGTTTTCCCTTCCTTTGTTCCTTTTCTATGTGTTTCTGCCTTTTTACCTCACGTCCATCCCCTCTACTGTCTCTCAGGCGTTTGGTGGACACAGAGGATGAGCTCAGTGACATCCAGTCAGAGTCGGTGCCCTCGGAGGTGCGGGACTGGCTGGCCTCCACCTTCACCCGCCAGATGGGCCTGATGCTGCGACGCAATGAAGAGAAACCTCGCTTCCGCAGCATTGTCCATGCCGTCCAGGCCGGCATATTTGTTGAGAGGTAAACGTGTGTAATTCAAGATCAAGTCATTGGTTTTAAATAATTAACCTTTTTTACCCATTATCTTTCCTCCAATGGAGTTCACCTTCATTGGTCACCCCAAACAAGTGCAGCCGAAGCAATTTAAAGCCACAGCTTTAGTTTATTCCCACATCACAAATGAACCACGTTGTTCCTCTTTTCAAAGCTCTTTCTGCACATTACAGTTACGGACAATTTGTAAAGTATGGTGTTAATTTTCTAACCTTCCAGGCAGCAATTGTGTTCCTCATTTTAGTTTGATATGAACATTTACAAGTAGAGGGTTATTACTGGCGTAACACAGTAATAATGAACCCATCTTCCTGTAATGCTACCTGCTATTTCCCCATCACTAATAGAAACAAGCTCCTGAAAGTCACTAACACATCTTCTAAAATAATTGGTCTGCCCCGCTCACAACCTCTCAGTGACACTGCCCACTGCCCCTCAACCCTTTATGCTTCACCCTCCTCCGGTCTGGCCACAGGTACAGGCAACCAATCTACAAAAATGAGTTTCGTGCACTCAGACGTAACCGATTTAAATGGCATGGGCACAATGTAGGCTTGTGGTGTTGTAATGTTCTTATTTGTTGATGCCTTGTTATTTCTGTGTACAGACTGTGGAAACAAATTTTCTTCTTTAGAGGATGAATCTGATCCAGCTCAGTGAACACAATGACTGGCTCCAAAATCAGGGTCTATGTATATAGTGTAGAGCTTCAACAATTAATCAATTAATCAATGAGTATATTGAATAGATGTTATTTTTAATATTCGATTAATTATCTCACCTGTTTTTTACGTATAAAAAGACACATATCTGAGGTTTCTAGGATTTTCTTGGTGTTCCTTGGTCTTTATACTGTGAATATTTCTGAGTTTTGTTCATGGCACGTACACCACTTTCTGCTAACAATCACATAATGCAATGTGTTACACTTTATAGATGTAAAAATAAGAAAGCATCCGTCAGTGACAACACAAATAACAATGATTCATAAGAGTCTGAAATCTCAATTTACTGCTCACTCTGGAGGAAATTAGTGAATGATGTCTGCTTTCATATGTGTCTAGGTTAGATTATAGTTTATTGGTAATGCGGTGGATAATCTATCTTAATCTACCTATTTTAAGTTAATGAAAACTAGCACATGCCCAGAAGGTGAAAACTCTAAAGCACTGGTTTGCAGATTTGTACGGTCCTTTTTAAAATTCCAGTCTTTTGGAGTGCATCCTCTGCACAGTGACTCACTCACCTGAGTCGACCATACATCATCCCAGCCTTGGCAAGCCTGGCTGAGCACAATCATTCAGAGAGTTGCAGACAGCTCCCTCTCCTAGGCTTGTGCTTTATCACACACCAACATGCAACATGCATTTGTTCAAATCAATAAGCTTCAAACATGAAAGCTGTAATCTGTCTTAATCTCTTCTGCTTTTAGATATTTACAATGAAGAAAGATTTTGAAATGGAGGATGAAAATGAAAAGGTGGAACAGTGTCTCCAATAAAGTGACAAAGCATGAGGTGTCCACCATTTAAAAAAAAAAAAAAAAAAAAAGTCTTATTCTGACAAAAGGGCCAACCTGGTATTTAGTTGCATTTATAAAAACAATTTATTTAAAGATAAGAATTATTTGATGTTGAAATAATTGCATGTTTTGTTGTTTGCAATATGCTTTTGAGATATTCCAAAATAGTTGCCTCCGAGGCATCCCTAATGACTCTACTAACCTCAGGCAGAATTACACAGCTTGTATAATATTATTATTATTATTTTTATTATTATTATTTATTAGTATAGGAATTATTTATAATAGGCGTTACTTTTCATGTGAAAATAGAAACAGACTTGCACGTGTTATTGCCTTTTCTCAACTTAACCTTTCCAACTCAGTTCCATACTGAGTTGTGTTTATTTGGAGGTTTATAGTGAGTCTTGGTGGGGAACCTTCCAGGCTGTGGTTTAGGAGGCCAGCATGGTAACCTCTAGTGTTTACTCTCAGCGGCGTGTTTCATTTGATGTTTTTTATCTCATCCAAACAGGATGTACCGACGTACCTCCAATATGGTGGGACTCAGCTACCCCCCTTCTGTCATATCTGTGCTTAAGGTATAAACATCTGCACACACATCCACGCAGAAGCACAGAGATATGAAAACTTTGTGCACACGTAGACAAACTCATGTGCCAAAATCATAATCACGTCATACTCAGAGTTATTTACAAGAAACTGACATGCAGCATCCATTTTTTTTATTTATTTGAGATGATGAGAACATTGTCTGAGCTTGTCATTATTTGAATTTTTTCTTTTTTCCCCCCACACAGAATGTTGACAAGTGGTCGTTTGATGTGTTCGCTCTAAATGAGGCCAGCGGGGATCACGCACTTAAATTCATATTCTACGAGCTGCTCACGAGATACGACCTCATTAGCCGCTTCAAGGTAAAGCCATGAGCGTGCAACGTATGAGTGGTCACCGTGTTACCTTCTGTTTGTGTCATTAAAACGAGGAGATGCTAAAAATATTCAGTGCAGATCATAACAACCTTCAATTCCCCTTCTCCACGCCTGGTTTGATGGAAGTGAGCGCACTCGCCTCTCTGCCTCTTTAAGTATTAGATTGTGTTGTTGTATTTCAACAATGACCACGCTACGAGGGGGGCCGGACATACTTCACCTCATCTGAACCTGGAGCTCATTTTCAACAGCGTCTCATAGCTGAGGACACTCCACTTGAAGTGACAGCATCTGAGAGTAAATGACACGGGCAATGAAATGAAGCCGACATGAATATGTAATCATAGTCTGCAGTAGCCTAAATGATGCACGATCCGTGATTTTATGACATCAATTTCAGATCCTGAGGGGACTGTGATGACTGCACTGAAATTGTATGCACTCATCATTTAAATCACCGGATAGCTTAAAGAAGTTTCTTAATGTCAGCTCCCAGTCAGTCGCTGCTGTTCTTTCTGCCGTCAGATCCCGATCTCTGCGGTGGTGTCATTCGTGGAGGCCCTAGAAGTGGGATACAGCAAACACAAAAACCCCTACCACAACCTGATGCACGCTGCTGATGTCACACAGACTGTACACTACTTGTTACTCAAGACTGGCATGGTGGTGAGTATGATCTTACAGGAAACCGTTTAAACATTTAAGCGTTGGTTTGGTTCCAAGTCAGGAAAGCTTAGTCTCTGAAGTCAAGGCAGTTTTATCCACATGGTATTCAGAACATCTCTGTCAGCTGCCGTATGCCAGCCTAATTGCAGCTTTGCTTGACATGCAGCTGCTAAATATGGCTTTTTTTCTCGGAGATTCCATGAACTATTCTGTCATGGAAAAAAAAACAACAACGAGACACTCGAAGAAAATTGCCTTTTAATCACAGTCTCGCTCAGGGCAGGTTTGAGAACATCAACCCACATTTCTAAGAATATCTGTCAAAATGTGACTTATTAACGGTTATTGTCTCAACATTTGTAGTCAAATGTTTGCCATGATGTTGTTTTCTTTTCCATCTCTGCTTTTGTTCTTTTGCCATCTGGTGACCTATATTTCTCTCCTTTCCACTGGAGTGACTTCAGGGCATTTTCAGATGCTGCATTCATTCCGACAAAAACCCCCAAAACACTAGCCTCGCTAAAGTCGAGTTCAAAGTCCCCAACCAGGCAACCAGCCGGCCGCCTCCGCTCCCAGTGTTTTTATTTAATCACCTTAATAAGGCGGCTGCGACAGCTGTCAACATGGTGTGTTTCTTTGGGCAGTGCCTTACGGAGTAAACCACATTACAGCTAGAAACATGGGCTCCTGGGAGAGCAGGGGGGGGGGGACAGCATCTATCATTTTGCAGGCCCTCCAGACTCCATTAAATCAACAATCAACAGGTCATTCATAAAGCCGGGCCCCATGAGGAAATATACTGACAGATGGATTGGCCATCTTGCACCCACCCATCCTCTCACCCCACCCTCCCACCCTGTTCTTAATGATCCCCCCCCATCCCCCACTGTTGATTAGTCACCAATATCGACTAGGCTTCCTGAGCTAAATCCCCACTCTGTATATGTGAGTGCATGCACATCTCAGAGGAAAATGCCCACTCACAGGTGTGTGGATGCTGCATACGCTCACAGACTAAACACCCGTGAATAAAAAGCACTCACATACCCTCCATATCATTAATATTCTTTTGGATGTCTAGATCTTTTCATCCGAGTGGTTGATGTTATTGGGTTTTTTTTTTCCTTTCGTTTGACATTTTGGGAAATCTGCTTAATTCCTTGCAGAGAATTTGATGAGAAGATCAATACCACTCTGGTGTTTGTTGTGTCCATCTCGTTAACCTTAATTGTGGCAAAATATTCATCAACAGCCATGCCAAAGACAAAATACGTTGGCCAGAAATGAGGTGCTTAAATAGAGCTTAATGTGACAGTATATAGGTGACATCTACTGGATATCAAAACAGCGTTTTATTTACTAATTTTGTTTTGAGCTTGAATAAAATAAACCTCAGTTTAGTATAAAGAAAATAAATATATAAGTAAATATAAAGCCACAGCCGGTCGCCAGGTAACTTAACTTAGTACTAGTACTAAAAATAGGGGTAAACAGCTAGCCCAGCTATGTGTGACGTATCAACACTTGAAAAGATCTCTGATTAACACTCATTTGTTTAATTCATACAGAAACTGTACTGTAGTTCTAGCCCTAGTGCTAAGCTGAGTTAACTGGCCGCTGGCTGTGGCTTCATATTTACCAGACAGACGTGAGAATGGTATTGAGGACAGAAGGAAAACAAATAAAAATAAAGAGTTGCTGCTTCTTTCACATCCTCCTCCTCTTCATAGTCACAAATGATGCCTCCAAAGGGTTTAAACTTGATGTAAGACACTTGAATAAAAGGGCACCATGTTAAAGAGAGCATGGTAACAGTGACAAACCAGACTGAGACGCTCCGAAAGGTAAAGCATGAGGGGGAATGTTAAAGTGACAGATTAAAATGTGATCCTCAGTAGAGCTTGTCTTATCTGAAGTTTCCTTTTTGCATAGCTGACCTTTCCTCTATCATCCCCTCCACATTTGTTTCCTTTCATCCCCGACTGTAATGTATTCCTCATGCCAAATACCTCTCTCTGCATCCTTTATATCACTGTTCTCCTCTACATCTTTACGACGTGATGAGCCATTCCCTGCTTTCCCCGTTTTTTCCATTCACTGGCTTCTAATTTCTCTTCTTCAATTTCTGTCCATTCTCTCCTCTTGTGTCTATAACTTTCTCTTTTCCATCTTGTTGCGACCCTCCTCAACACCCTCCCCTCCTACATGTACACTTTATATACTAAATATCCACCTCCTCCTCCTTATCTCCACCTTCCCCATGCTTCCCCTCACAACACCTCTCCCCTCCTCCCTCTTCTTCTTCTTCTTCTCCTCTTCCTTTGCCTACAGCATTGGTTGACTGAGCTTGAGATCTTTGCCATGATCTTTGCGGCAGCGGTGCACGACTACGAGCACACGGGGACCACAAACAACTTCCACATTCAGACAAGGTAATGGATCATAAAAATCAAAAATGCATGGCACCCGCTCGCTCGATCAATGTTTTCATTTACAGCAAGGGGGCTTCACATTGACACTGAGATGGCCTGCAGTGCAGTAATAACACTGAGGCAGGACGGGAGTCCAAATGAGCTCTGTGCCCTTGAGAACTTAAGTTGGAGACTTGAGTTATAGCAAAACTTATTCTACTCATAATTTTCTTATTACCCTTTATTAATTTTAAATGTGCCCTTATTTTCATATGAAAATTTCAGTCCATGTCCTACAGCCCTTAATAAAATTGTCTGGATTCCTTTAATTCAGAAAGCTGAACTTCTAAAACCTCCTGATTGTTTCAAGTCTTATTTTCTTAAGTTCACAGATTTCCAGATTTTCATCTTGACAACAACTATTTATAACTTATGGCTCAGAATTATTGTATTGTGTACATCATGTACACAGACATGCAAGAAGTAAATAGACACCTTTAATTTGAATTTGAATGAAGGTGTCTATTTACTTCTTGCATGTCTGTGTATATCTTTCGAAATATCGCTTCATATTTTTACAGTACAGGTACTCTGTGCTACTATTCTTGGGATTTTATTCTGACCTTGTTTGCTCTGTGTGTTGTTTTTTACCCTTGATAGTCTCCCCTTGCACAGTGGACCTATAATTAATAATTAATATCAAGATCATGAGTTATTCTCACATTTAGCTGGTCAGAGATCAGCCAGATTGAAATCTATGCAAAGAGGAAAAGACCTAAGCAAGAGAAACTAAACACATTTATTATCAACTGACACATTATACTGATTAATTTAAGACATGGCATCACCTAAGTGTCCGTTATTTATCTGTAAGTTGTTGCTCTTCCACTGTAGACAAATATGAAACAGTTCCTTTGTTTTCTCTTTGACAGATCAGACACAGCTATCCTGTACAATGACCGCTCAGTGCTGGAGAGTCACCATGTCAGCGCGGCCTACCGCCTTCTGCAGGATGACGACGAGATGAACATCCTCTACAACCTCTCCAAGGATGACTGGAGGTCAGCAAAGGAGATTCTTACACACAATAAGAGACAGAAAGATTAAAAAGCCGAGTGACAGAAAATGGAAATAAAACTCAGATGTAATAGAGAACAGCTCGAGACTGACAGCGAGGCAGACATGACAGGTGGAAACAAAGCAGGTCAAACAGAACAGTTTCACAAAGGTGTATGTCACCTGTTCATCGCCCAAAGTGAAATTGTCTCTTATTTTTCAAGATTAACAACAGTGCTCAGTGGAGTAAAAATCAGAAAAGTCAGATTACCTTCAAGGTCCAACAGCTTTGTACTAAATGGAACGTTACGTGTGATAATACATTAAAGGAGACAGCTGCAATCCGATTTCTCACGCTATAAGCTGGGACTTGTCAAAGCAGATATTATAAATAGCTCTCAAAAATTGTGTTGGCTGCCTTCATTTACTTCAGCGACTTCCGAAATAAGTCGGCTTTTATTACCCGCGAGTTTGACAGTTCATTATACAGCACATGGCTCATGTTTTCCTCTCCTTTCTTTCCCCCTCTCTCCTTTTTGTTTTTATCCAGAGAGCTGAGAGCTCTGGTGGTGGAGATGGTGCTGGCCACAGATATGTCCTGCCACTTCCAGCAGGTGAAGGCCATGAAGAACTTCCTACAACAACCTGAGGGGTCAGTTGCCTTTTCCTTCACCACTGTTTACACTCCATGCCCTCGCTCTAGCAATTTGCATCTTCATTAACCCTGCCATCAGATCACTGTTTACCAACCACCCACTGTTTACAACCCAATTAACCCTGCCCTGAAGGGCGTGCTCATAAAGAAACACGACAAACATTCATGTTTATGTCAAGCAGACTGTTCAAAATAAGATGATATCTGTTCCTTAGGCGTTGTTTACTCAGAGCTGCATTTTCTTACCAAATAGTACCAAATGTCATACATTACACACAGTGCAGGTATCAGAGTATTATTACAGGCCCTCTCGGGCATAAACACAAAATAATTTGTGCATCTGTGCTGGAAGTCTGCAGCAGAGTTATGGTGCAGTCACGCCACATTTGGCATGCCGAAATTTATTTGCACACTGCGGTGAAAAAAACAGCCGGTGGTAGAAATTTTGCTGGCGGGTTTTTCTGGCACGGCGTAGGCTGCGACAGCGAAGATGACCAACTACCAAACATAAACTATGTGATTGTCTTTAGCAGCACTCCTGTTCTGATAAATGTGTGCATACAAACATAAAAAGCAACTATAAACCAGTCACTAGTTGTTATGCATTGAGAAAATCCTCAGTATAATTCAGACAGGTGCTGGTCAAATGCAGGCAATGCGAGAAAATACAAAAATGCCTCGTGTAAGCTTCACTTGTCAATTTGGGCTACAGATCTGGTGTGATCGCAAGCTTCACATATATTATTGTGTAGTGAAACTGAATTATTTTAACACTACACACAGTTTGACCTTTTACGAATGCAAATGTGTTGAAGTCAAAACTATAGATCCAATACACGCTCAAAGAAGAACTCAAAGACAGTCGGATAAAGTCCTGAGTTTCCAAGTTTCTGTTTGTATACAGCTATCATAAAGAGATGACAGATGTGACAGGAGTGACCCTGAAGTTATATGCTTGCACAGTGGGGGGATGACCTGCAGTGCTAGACTTAGTGTTAATGAACTAAGCTGCTAGCATGTCTATCACTGGCTGACCACTACTGGCTGTGCAAGCTATTATTAGAGTCTTAGACAGCACTGCCTGTGGGTTTGAAAATGCTTTTTACTATGAGGCATTGAACTCTATCCTCTGCATATTTTTAAGTTAGTGGCAATCTTCTGCTGGGTAACCCGACCAACGCAATAATTTAAGGAGAAACTGGAAAGTACATACATGTTTGCAGGGATTGTGGTTTGCTCCAAGTCTATTTAGTTTGTTTCTCAAATGTTTTAAAGCATTTTTCAAGAACAGCTGTGTTATTCGGTTATTCTCTGATTATCTTCTTACCATAAAGACAGACTGGATAGCCAACAAACTGCCGCAAAGAGTTGAACTTTGGACTGGGAACGTCTCCCAAATTAAAAATAAAACCGATCACATGAAGAACACATTCTCATATTCAGCGAGTCAAAGTTCAGCCGGGTTGTGAAGGCAGACAATGACAGGTGTATACACAATAACAGCAGCCTCCACAGTGAGTGACAGCTGCTGCTGTGCTACATGCAGACACAGAGCTGCTGTGAAAAAAAAGCTTTGAAGCAAACTATCGTATGACGTGATGAGTCATTGCTGCTGATGTGGCTACAACAGCGACGAGAGACGGCTGTAAGAGACCGGTTGACCTCCGGGCTATTCTTTCCAGTGCGATAAAGCGCCGAGCTCATCACGACCTCGAAAAACCTGCTCAGAAAGCAGCGATCTGATGATAAGCTGCTTCCTGAGAACACGTGTCGGTATCAACAACATTATGCTTCCCCTATTTGTGACTATACCTCAAAAGCAAAAGAGTGCTGACTTAAGATGAATCATTAAGCTACAGTATAGGGCGCACACACATGCGCATAAATGAGAGATTACAGTCTGCGGGAAGCTGTAATGCTGAATAGACTCTAATGTGAAGTAATTTCAAACCAGTGTGCTCCAGGCCTGCTTAGAGTGCACTTTAAGACCCAATCTGCCACAAATGGAATGAGGGGAAATTTGAGATAGTCTTTCTCACCTCTGTTTAACCTTGTCCTCTGTGTGTGTGTGTGTGTGTGTGTGTTTTCATTTGTGTGCCTTTATCCCCACTGTGTCTATCCATTCATGCGTCAGTCCATTAAACACGATATTTCGATATGGTTATCAGGTGATATCTCAGACACCCCTGATGTCTGATGAGGTGAGATGAAGCATCTTCACACCCCGTCCCAGTGTAGAGAACCGATTAGCCTAATGACGGCGGTTTTGATGAAAGCGGGGGGTTTTTCTTTTTCCTCACTCTTTCAGATGGAGTTGTTTGCATCGGCTTAATCAGCAGTAGCAGTTTGACAGTTTGAGAGTGCCTCCATGAGATCAATACCACCACAACACTTAATGCATGTCTTATTGTCAACAAATCCCATGAAAAGACCAAAACCAACAATGAATAGAACACAATAATACAATAAGTGTTGTCCTCTGTCCTCCTGAAAGCTTTTAAGACACACCAGTGAGCCACGCGGATGTCCTCGCTGACATGTTTCTCTATAACACAAACACTGTTTATTTTGAGTTAATCCCACATAACACCAACCTGCTGACAGAAACACCAAACGTGTATTAATCCACCACTGAAAATAGTCCCGTACAAATATACTATCTACTCCTGTTTTGTGAAGAGAAACTATATATTTATATCGATATTATATATATTTATATCGATTTCTGTCTTCACAGACAGAGAAGGGAAGTCAAAAAGAGAGAGACTGAGACTTATTCAGATCCGGCACTGTGGCGAAAACACAGGTTTTTGCATTCATTCCGGGTGGTAGTGCATTTTGTCTGCGGTGGTGTGGGCCAAAGGAGTGTCTGCCAAAAACGCTGTCCGACGTCACGCTGTGGCCGCTCTACCTGTTGTGTTCTGGCTTTGTTTATTTCATGAACCCAGCTTCCTAATGTGTTTCTGGCTCGCAGTTTATGCTGCAAAATAGTGACACGAAGTTTGGTTTGTGTTCAATGGTTTGAGAGAGAGAGCAACAGGAAAGCACTGGTTGAGAGACACAGACAGGGAATGAGAGTGAGCGTGCACCGGCATCAGTATAACTGGTTAATCAACGACCTGCCACAGCGCCTGATCCTCTCTGAATGTATCTAACACGTTGTTGGATTTGGTCTTTCTTTAGGCAACCTCCAGCAATATTGAGTTTATTTCCTTTCTTCTGCTGCACATAACTTCAGTATTCAGAGTTAGGCCAAGTGGGCCTTCTTTAAACTAATTTTAATTTAAAAGAAATTGTAAATCATAGCTGTGCAGCAATTAGGGGACAATTCCAAGGACAATATCCAAGATATATTACACTGCCCAGCATGGAGACATTTTTAACATAGTGGAACTAAAACTCTGCAGTACTGGTACCACACTGAGCATATTTCAGTGTCTATAAAAAGTATCTCCCCTCTCGGACTTCCTAATGTTTTATTGTGCTGCTCTTGCACAGACAGTGATATTTTTTTTTGGGCGGTTTTGCAGCTTTGCCACATTTTTTCAAATGATTGACTCTACCTGTCTTCAGGGATACCAGACAATGTTGTTGTATTCTTCCCCGCTTTCATATTTTTCAGTAACCTTGTTGCACATTTGTCTGGAATGTCTGTTTCTGTGTTTTTGTGAGAGGTTTGACTTAGACCAGATACAGATGTATTCTAGCTACAATCCTTCATCTCATCTTGGTCTTGTTCGCTGTTTGCTGCCGCTTCCAAAACCATTCTGATGGTTTTTAAATGTGTTTTTTTGCTGTCCTTTCCAGCCTTGACAAGCCCAAAGCTCTGTCCTTGCTGCTGCACACAGCAGACATCAGCCATCCAGCCAAAAGTTGGGACCTCCACCACCGCTGGACCACCTCCCTACTGGAGGAGTTCTTCAGACAGGTGAGTTGGTGTACCTGCAGGTCACATACTCTGTCATAATCACAAGTGGCTGATCCAATGAAGATGTAAGGGTTGGATACATGTAGAGAGAACATGACATGCTTTTTAGCTGGTCACATACACAGAGCTGCAATATACACTCGATTCCTTAAGGTACACATAATTATAACTAATGCAAGAAATGTGATATTTTGTCCTCCATCTTTCACTCATCTATCACTAATGCTTGCCTACAAAGTAGTCTCCAGTTCTGCATCTACTTACTTGAATGACTTTAAACCTCCCGACCGTTGTCTTCCTCCAATGTAGGATGCCTGGATCTGCCACCTGTACACTCAGGGCAATCCAAACCTTTCTCGTCTGTTGTTTCCCATTTGGTGGAACATCCTACCAGTTCCTACCAGATCATGGGCGTCGCTCTCTAAATTCAAAAACCTCCTCCTCTTCTAGCACTACCAACAGCTGGACATGCTAAATCTACCCCCCTCTACACTTGATTATATGCGAGTAGTACTTCTTGCTGCACTAACATGTCCTTGTTGCTCTGTACCTTGATTGTGCTTTTTTGTAAGTCACTTTGGATAAAGGCATCAACTAAATGACTAAACGTAACGCTAGACTCATTTTTAGAAACATCGTTCATAGTATAATGCTATATAATTCAATCAGAGTTTTAGACAGAAACGCTAATGATGGCAAATCAATCCATCTAATTATCCCTTTGAGTATTTGAGTATATGGCATTGTTTACACCATTAAGAAAGAATGAAGCAATCTACGGCCCCTGCACTGGAAAACCTAACTGAAGCATTATTAATGTTGTTGCCAAGACAAATCATTTAGTGTCTGTTCTTCAGCTTTAGATTGTGTCCTGTGATCCTCCTCAGAAAATGGAGTTTGGCCAGTTGTCGTGGACATTTTCTGGTCACGTTTAGGACTTTTCAATCGTGTTGGCTCAGCCAAAATCGAAAGTTCTTTGTTAACGCAAAGTGAAAATCAATGCTCTATTGGACCAGCTGTAGAGAAACTCTTTTTCCGAGGATTTCTTTTAATTGCCAAAAGATGAAACGCTCGATTTGAAGCCAAGTTATTTATTGTTTGTAGCCACTTCTTTGGTGCTGGTGTTCAGGATTGCACTTCTTGTTGACAATGATATTAATGAATTATTGTTTTGTTTTGGTGCTCTGGTTCAACTCTATCCCCCTAAGCACTATATCACTAAGATATGCAGTCATATTCATAAGTGTAATTGCAGTCATTTTTAAAATGACGCTGTGACAAAGTGTCATGGCAGATCAAAATGTAGAACATTACCTCTTTGATAAAACAACACATTTTATCCATAAATAATAAATTGTGCATTTGTAAAAGTCAACAAGAAGGTCAGACGTTTAACTGGTTCCACATTGCTTTCATCTCTTCCATTATTAATCCACATTGTTCTCATTATCAGTGCTATTGTTATTGTTGCAGCCTTCACAGGGCCTTTGTCTCTCGGGATATGAATTGCCGATAAATAGCTTCTCCAAAGAACATTGCCTCCCGACTTCACATCTCATCTGTTTGTGACAAATCAGGAGGGAAAATGAAACACATTTGTGGCCCAAAAGCATTCAAGGCGTGGGCCGGACAAAATCAAATCCCGTTGATGGAAGTGTGTGTGCATACGATGTACTGTATAGTGGTGTGTGTGTCTGGAGTGTGGGGCACATTTATGAAGAAAACGAAAGACTAAGAATGATTTTGACTGAGTAAGCTTTTGTATTTCCAGGGGGACAAAGAAGCAGAGCTCGGCCTGCCGTTCTCTCCACTCTGCGACCGAAAGTCCACAATGGTGGCACAGTCCCAGATCGGTGAGTGGCTCCTCCATCCTTACATACACCACCTGTATGCTGGCATGTGTTGGTGTGAGTGTACAAGCTCTGCTCCAGTAAGAGTTTATCAGTGAAATAAAGGGATTTTGTAAGCTTTAAGGTGTCCTACTTC
Source organism: Larimichthys crocea (assembly GCF_000972845.2). Lineage (NCBI taxonomy): Eukaryota > Metazoa > Chordata > Actinopteri > Sciaenidae > Larimichthys > Larimichthys crocea. The sequence continues at coordinate 9,842,792 of NC_040012.1, forward strand.
ATGTTTATATAGATAGATGTCTTATCTTCAATTGAGGGTGAAGTATATACAGTCTTTTAGGTAGAACTAGGAAATATGAACATTAAAAAACATGCAGAGAAGGAGGCAGGATGTTTTCATGGTTGTATAAAGTCCAAATAACTTCCACCAAGAAGCTAGTTGCCTGAAAGGCCAAATCCAGGGCAACAAGTCTATAAAGCTCTCAGATGTTACTTGTAAATCTTGAAGGATGGATTTTATCCCCCTTAAACACTCACATGGCCACATTTAGAGTGCATTTTTTTTGCACAGAACGAGGACTGTTCCATTAAAACAGCATTAAAGGAACCCCTTTGCAGCCAGTGTGGAAAGAAGACCATTACAGCAGCCAATAACAGTGTAATTGTGCATACAGGCATATGAGTGTTGTTTTAAGATGGACTTCTCATTTCCATTAATAGCTGTGAGCGAACAGTAATAATTATAGGCAACTGAGATGTTTTCATCAGCTTCTTCTGTCTGGTTTTAGCCGGACAGACACTGTGTACAGATTTTAGTGAGTCAGTCTACCTGAAACTTTAAAGTGATGTGAACAAAAACAGGATTTTGAAATGTGAGAAGGACACAGGACAAAAAGATTGAAGGTAATATTCATCTATGGCTGACGGTGTTAACATTGAAATCTGTTTGTATCTCAGATTTGATCATTTTCTATCATACCTGTGGTTTAATTTTTCTTAATTTCATAAATTATAGCATTACAGTGATTGTTGAACTTAAACCTGAGATTATATTCTGACATCTTTGTTTTCAGGTTTCATAGACTTCATCGTGGTGCCCACCTTCACTGTGTTGACGGACATGATGGAGCGTATCGTCACACCGCTCATCGACGAGGCCTCCCATTCAGGTTTTGCCGGCTTTAGACGCTCGAGGTGAGCAGCATGAGTTTGGATTGTTAAGACTGAGCAGATGGAAGTGGGTGACTGTATGTAAATCGAAGTAAAAAGTTTAACCAAGGCTAGGAAAAGTTAGTGTTTTCTATCCTTCACCTCTCACACCTCTCTGACGTGACTAAACCTCAGCAGCTCCTCTGCAATAACAGCATATCTAATGGACGTATTGAAAACAGCAGATGAGTCTTCCATGAGTAATCCATTTCCTGCGCGTGGAAATGTCTCCACCTTTCATCAGGCAGAGCCACGAACCTTGAAATTGATATTTTAGAGATGCTATTCGAGTTCGCTTCTCTGTCTCTGATCAAGAATGGGACTCAGTGCTGAATCGGCATGCACAATAGCCTCTCAAGACACAAAAGGAAGTGATTTTCTCTTCACTGGCTTAATTAATTGTCCCAGTACTTTTCCTACAGCAGCGTTCTAAATCAGATTTATCAAGGCTTTGAAACCCAAACAAATAAAGTACACTCCACTGGCTGCTGCATTACTAATATTTAAACTATCCTGAGAAAGATGATTTGACTGTTATTTGCTTAAACTTTGTCTCTCTTACTGTGAGCTTATTGGAAAAAATAAAGCAGCACTCGGGGAGTCTGCCACTGCCTCTTCCGTTGCACCTGCACATCAATATCAGCCTCCCCGTTCTCCTCAACAGCAGTCATTAGCATCACTCAGTGGGCCTCCAGTCGAAGCTAACCAAGTGGAAATCTCACATAGTGTTGCCTCTTGTGCAGTCTCCTTGTCTATGTACACACCTGGGTGCTTATACGATTCCTTGAACATCAGCATTTATAGCTGCTTTCAGTCATCTGTAGCTATGTCTGTCTGCAGCTGATTATCTCCTTGTCTCCCTATATTCTTCTTTTAGTGTGCATCTGAATGTGAATGCTTTTTTTTCTTCTTTTTTTTAGCCAAACTAGCAGCAGGGATATCCATGTTGATCTGTTGGTTTGGTCCAGACTGAAACTGAGTACTCCAGAAATGTAATGTTGCATCTCCATAAAGTTGGAGGACTCCCAAGAGACAGAACAGTCAGACTGAAGCAGCAGAGGGCGATATATTCTTACTTTTAGTCCCTTGTATGGATCTTTCATTCAGTCTTGGTGACTATCTGACGATGATTTAGACTCTGCAGGAGACAGCAAATGTTTGTGGGCTTCCAATGTGGCCAGTTAATATCCAGAAAACAGATATCCGGGCCAAGACTTCCTCTGCAGTCGGATTAGCAAATTTAAATGTGAGACTGATGATGAAAAACAGATATTTGCTTGTGAATCCAATCCACTTTATTTATATAGCACGATTTTAGCAAACACAGGGTTTCCAAAGTGCTGCACAGTACGATAGAACACATTAAATAACACAATAGAAACACAACAAAACATCAAGTAGATAATAGAAAGATAAAAATAAAATGAATAAAAGGCACTAGATAAGATAAATAAAATCAGACAAGAATAAATACGTAAATAACAAGATGCATGTATACACATAAAATCAACCATCTACATGGTGTTAAAAGCCAAAGAGAAGAGGTGGGTTGTGAAGATAAGAGCCGATGGGTTACAAGATTGCATTTCGACCAACGCACCGATGCAACTGAAGCCCACTCAGACATGACTGGTCAATACTACTCTGGCTACAAACATAAACCAGAGCAGTTCTGATGGCAATATCTTGATCCTGTGTTCAATTCGCTGATATCTGTTTACAGAGATTACCTCTCATCAGACCCCATCGATTCTTAAATACCGACTTTTTAAACTTTTGTAAAGCGAGATCTCTGTTAGCCTCCATGCCAGCTCAGGTAACCCTGAGGATATTATTTTTGTCAAACCTGTAAAGGCCATATTTAACTGTTTTCACACAGAGTTAGGGTCTTGAGTATGAGTACATGAGTACATTGTTTAATATAGGTGGAGTGCGCCTTTATTTTTTCCATATGTCCAAATACCTCAAGTGTCTAACAGTGAACATAGTAAACATCATACCTGCTCAACATAAACATGTTAGCATTGTACCTGTTCAACATTCACCTTTTAACCCTTTCCCCCTCTCGTTTTTTCTGTGCAGTCTGAACAGTATTACCTCAGAGGAGGCCAAGAGGCACAGTGTGAAGAGCATGGGCTCTGAAAGCAGCTCGTCGGGACAAAGCTCTTTGCTGACGGTGGACATGAAGAACTTCAAGGCGTTGTGGAACGAAGAGGTTTATCAGAACAGGGAGAGGTGGAAAGCGCAGGCTGGTAAAGGTACAGTAAATCCTTACAACCATACAAGGACATAAAGCAGTAAAATTGAAATGATTTGTGGACTCTGGGACGTTAATGCTCTGGTAAAAGCAGACCATGAGATCCGCCAGAACCAGAAAAAAATAGCTTGTAAACCCGTAATGCGTTTAGCTTACTCAGGAAAGGATTTTGACCGCCATGTGTGTGACTGTATTAGTGTGGGATTTTGTGAGATACACAGTGAGCATCAGTCTTTATTTAAATATTTATTTAATCCACTTTAAGGTGTTTATAAGCTGTGGCTAATAGATTTGTTTACTTATTTTTATCTTTTTATACAGCACTCTAGTTTATAAATGATAAACTATATTATTATTAACAATTGGAGAGTTGATGGTTTCATATATTAATGAATTATTGACATTTATAACAGCAGACTTGGTGTTATAAATGTGTGATTCACTATAAAAGTTTATTACCAAATAAAAAGGCTAACAGCAGCCAGTGGGATTTTTATGTTAATCATTAGATTGACATATTTTTAGACTTAATTATGTATGTGTATTTTAGTCTAATAACTAATTTCTCTGTCATGTTGACAATGTTATCATAACAAGACTTTTTATAACAGTTCCCTTCAGCTCTATGGAGCGTTTTAGCATCTTTGAGCTCCTATTTTTGGTTTTTAAGCCCGCATTTAGCATCTTTGAGCTCCTATTTTTGGTTTTTAAGCCCGCAGCTTTACTGTTTTCGTTCAATCTCGCCCAGAGGTGTCAAAAGTACACACATTCTTTACTCAAGTACAAGTATAGATACCTGTGTTTAAAAAGACTCTAGTAAAGGTTGAAGTATTGACTCGACTTTTTTACTCAAGTTAAAGTGAAAAGTACAGGCTCTAAAACATACTTAAAGTATAAAAGTATAAAGTACCAGTAACCTTGTGAAGGACAAACCCACCATTTTAGGGAAAAGCTTACAGGACCTACAGTCTGTCCAAGCAAAGAAAAATGAACTGAAATCAATACAAAAAGCTACATTGGCCAATCTTTCCTAAACACATTCAAAAAACAAAACTGCTGTACAAGAATGAGGGATTGCGAACTCAATGTGCATGGTGTTCAAAAACTTTATTGGTATGCAAACATCTCACGGAGGTACGGCCAAGGATGGGGGATGCGTTGCTGGTCGTCTTCACTTGACTCTACTACATCACCCGAGGAATCTCCTCCAACAGCGCTCTCACTAGCTTTCGCACACATTTCGCTGACCTGGTGCCACCATCGCAAACAATTTTCTTCCAATGAGTTGCTGCCTGATTTTAGGCTATTTATGTTCATCGTCTTGTGCACTTGAAGACAAATGCACCAATAGGGTTGTCTTATCAGTATGTGTTTACATACGTTTCTAAGCATAATCCAATCAATCACGTTGTCTGCATGGCGCGTTTTACTGATGCTGATGGTGAAATTTCACTGTTTATTAATAATCACCATCTAAACGCAAGAGATTTGAAAATGTAGGGAGTAGAAAGTATGGATACTTATGCTAAAATGTAAGAAGTAAAAGTCAAAAGTTGGCACAGAAATAAATATTGAA